>NW_028247565.1:0-227282 GCF_964263255.1 Lissotriton vulgaris
TAAATGTTAAAATTTCATCCATATTGACCATTTTGGAAACGTTCGACAGGTCCGGAGTCATCGTTTTTCATCAGAAAATGGATTTTTGGGACTGTACCAAAAATGATTCAAAATGTCAAATGGATCGTGCCTCATGTTGAATAACCACTTTTTAACCCCTCAGAGTGACCAAAATGGCCATTTTTACAGAGTTTTGCTTACTCAAAAGCTTCAATTTTGACCAATTGCAGGCACATAAATGACTTTAAACACACTTATTTTAGTTGAAAAAGTCATAATTCCCATCCAACAGTCATTTGGAGTCAAAAGATTAAATGTTAAAATTTCATCCATATTGACCATTTTGGGAACGTTCGACAGGTCCGGAGTCATCGTTTTTCATCAGAAAATGGATTTTTGGGACTGTACCAAAAATGATTCAAAATGTCAAATGGATCGTGCCTCATGTTGAATAACCACTTTTTAACCCCTCAGAGTGACCAAAATTGCCATTTTTACAGAGTTTCGCTTACTCAAAAGCTTCAATTTTGACCAATTTCAGGCACAGAAATGACTTTAAACACACTTATTTTATTCGAAAAGGTCATAATTCACATCCAACAGTCATTTGGAGTCAAAAGATTAAATGTTAAAATTTCATCCATATTGACCATTTTGGGAACGTTCAACAGGTCCGGAGTCATCGTTTTTCATCAGAAAATGGATTTTTGGGACTGTACCAAAAATGATTCAAAATGTCAAATGGATCGTGCCTCATGTTGAATAACCACTTTTTAACCCCTCAGAGTGACCAACATTGCCATTTTTACAGAGTTTTGCTTACTCAAAAGCTTCAATTTTGACCAATTTCAGGCACAAAAATGACTTTAAACACACTTATGTTAGTTGAAAAGGTCATAATTCACATCCAACAGTCATTTGGAGTCAAAAGATTAAATGTTAAAATTTCATCCATATTGACCATTTTGGAATCGTTCGACTGGTCCGGAGTCATCGTTTTTCATCAGAAAATGGATTTTTGGGACTGTACCAAAAAATATTCAAAATGTCAAATGGATCGTGCCTCATGTTGAATAACCACTTTTTAACCCCTCAGAGTGACCAAAATGGCAATTTTTACAGAGTTTTGCTTACTCAAAAGCTTCAATTTTGACCAATTTCAGGCACATAAATGACTTTAAACACACTTATTTTAGTTGAAAAAGTCATAATTCCCATCCAACAGTCATTTGGAGTCAAAAAATTAAATGTTAAAATTTCATCCATATTGACCATTTTGGGAACGTTCGACAGGTCCGGAGTCCTCGTTTTTCATCAGAAAATGGATTTTTGGGACTGTACCAAAAATGATTCAAAATGTCAAATTGATCGTGTCTCATGTTGAATAACCACTTTTTAACCCCTCAGAGTGACCCAAATGGCCATTTTTACAGAGTTTTGCTTACTCAAAAGCTTCAATTTTGACCAATTTCAGGGACATAAATGACTTTAAACACACTTATTTTAGTTGAAAAAGTCATAATTCACATCCAACAGTCATTTAGAGTCAAAAGATTAAATGTTAAAATTTCATCCATATTGACCATTTTGGAAAACGTTCGACAGGTCCGGAGTCATCGTTTTTCATCAAAAAATTGATTTTTGGGACTGTACCAAAAATGATTCAAAATGTCAAATGGATCGTGCCTCATGTTGAATAACCACTTTTTAACCCCTCAGAGTGACCAACATTGCCATTTTTACAGAGTTTTGCTTACTCAAAAGATTCAATTTTGACCAATTTCAGGCACAAAAATGACTTTAAACACACTTATGTTAGTTGAAAAGGTCATAATTCACATCCAACAGTCATTTGGAGTCAAAAGATTAAATGTTAAAATTTCATCCATATTGACCATTTTGGAATCGTTCGACTGGTCCGGAGTCATCGTTTTTCATCAGAAAATGGATTTTTGGGACTGTACCAAAAATTATTCAAAATGTCAAATGGATCGTGCCTCATGTTGAATAACAACTTTTTAACCCCTCAGAGTGACCAAAATGGCAATTTTTACAGAGTTTTGCTTACTCAAAAGCTTCAATTTTGACCAATTTCAGGCACATAAATGACTTTAAACACACTTATTTTAGTTGAAAAAGTCATAATTCCCATCCAACAGTCATTTGGAGTCAAAAAATTAAATGTTAAAATTTCATCCATATTGACCATTTTGGGAACGTTCAACAGGTCCGGAGTCATCGTTTTTCATCAGAAAATTGATTTTTGGGACTGTACCAAAAATGATTCAAAATGTCAAATGGATCGTGCCTCATGTTGAATAACCCCTTTTTAACCCCTCAGAGTGACCCAAATGGACATTTTTACAGAGTTTTGCTTACTCAAAAGCTTCAATTTTGACCAATTTCAGGGACATAAATGACTTTAAACACACTTATTTTAGTTGAAAAAGTCATAATTCACATCCAACAGTCATTTAGAGTCAAAAGATTAAATGTTAAAATTTCATCCATATTGACCATTTTGGAAACGTTTGACAGGTCCAGAGTCATCGTTTTTCATCAGAAAATTGATTTTTGGGACTGTACCAAAAATGATTCAAAATGTCATATGGATCGTGCCTCATGTTGAATAACCACTTTTTAACCCCTCAGAGTGACCAACATTGCCATTTTTACAGAGTTTTTGCTTATTCAAAAGCTTTAATGTTGACCAATTTCAGGCACATAAATGACTTTAAACACACTTATTTTAGTTGAAAAAGTCATAATTCACATCCAACAGTCATTTGGAGTCAAAAGATTAAATGTTAAAATTTCATCCACATTGACCATTTTGGGAACGTTCGGCAGGTCCGGAGTCATCGTTTTTCATCAGAAAATGGATTTTTTGGACTGTACCAAAAATGATTCAAAATGTCAAATGGATCGTGCCTCATGTTGAATAACCACTTTTTAACCCCTCAGAGTGACCAACATTGCCATTTTTACAGAGTTTTGCTTACTCAAAAGCTTCAATTTTGACCAATTTCAGGCACCGAAATGACTTTAAACACACTTATGTTAGTTGAAAAGGTCATAATTCACATCCAACAGTCATTTGGAGTCAAAAGATTAAATGTTAAAATTTCATCCATATTGACCATTTTGGAATCGTTCGACTGGTCCGGAGTCATCGTTTTTCATCAGAAAATGGATTTTTGGGACTGTACCAAAAATGATTCAAAATGTCAAATGGATCGTGCCTCATGTTGAATAACCACTTTTTAACCCCTCAGAGTGACCAACATTGCCATTTTTACAGAGCTTTGCTTACTCAAAAGCTTCAATTTTGACCAATTTCAGGCACATAAATGACTTTAAACACTCTCATTTTAGTTGAAAAAGTCATAATTCCCATCCAACAGTCATTTGGAGTCAAAAGATTAAATGTTAAAATTTCATCCATATTGACCATTTTGGGAACGTTAGACAGGTCCGGAGTCATCGTTTTTCATCAGAAAATGGATTTTTGGGACTGTACCAAAAATGATTCAAAATGTCAAATGGATCGTGCCTCATGTTGAATAACCACTTTGTAACCCCTCAGAGTGACCAACATTGCCATTTTTACAGAGTTTTGCTTACTCAAAAGCTTCAATTTTGACCAATTTCAGACATAGAAATGACTTTAAACACACTTATTTTAGTTGAAAAGGTCATAATTCACATCCAACAGTCATTTGGAGTCAAAAGATTAAAAGTTCAAATTTCATCCATATTTACCATTTTGGGAACGTTCGACAGGTCCGGAGTCATCGTTTTTCATCAGAAAATGGATTTTTAGGACTGTTCCAAAAATGATTCAAAATGTCCATTGGATTGTGTCACATGTTGAATAACCACTTTTTAACCCCTCAGAGTGACCAAAATGGCCATTTTTACAGAGTTTTGCTTACTCAAAAGCTTCAATTTTGACCAATTTCAGGCACATAAATGACTATAAACACACTTATTTTAGTTGAAAAAGTCATAATTCACATCCAACAGTCATTTAGAGTCAAAAGATTAAATGTTAAAATTTCATCCATATTGACCATTTTGGAAACGTTCGACAGGTCCGGAGTCATCGTTTTTCATCAGAAAATGGATTTTTGGGACTGTACCAAAAATGATTCAAAATGTCAAATGGATCGTGCCTCATGTTGAATAACCACTTTTTAACCCCTCAGAGTGACCAAAATGGCCATTTTTACAGAGTTTTGCTTACTCAAAAGCTTCAATTTTGACCAATTGCAGGCACATAAATGACTTTAAACACACTTATTTTAGTTGAAAAAGTCATAATTCCCATCCAACAGTCATTTGGAGTCAAAAGATTAAATGTTAAAATTTCATCCATATTGACCATTTTGGGAACGTTCGACAGGTCCGGAGTCATCGTTTTTCATCAGAAAATGGATTTTTGGGACTGTACCAAAAATGATTCAAAATGTCAAATGGATCGTGCCTCATGTTGAATAACCACTTTTTAACCCCTCAGAGTGACCAAAATTGCCATTTTTACAGAGTTTCGCTTACTCAAAAGCTTCAATTTTGACCAATTTCAGGCACAGAAATGACTTTAAACACACTTATTTTATTCGAAAAGGTCATAATTCACATCCAACAGTCATTTGGAGTCAAAAGATTAAATGTTAAAATTTCATCCATATTGACCATTTTGGGAACGTTCAACAGGTCCGGAGTCATCGTTTTTCATCAGAAAATGGATTTTTGGGACTGTACCAAAAATGATTCAAAATGTCAAATGGATCGTGCCTCATGTTGAATAACCACTTTTTAACCCCTCAGAGTGACCAACATTGCCATTTTTACAGAGTTTTGCTTACTCAAAAGCTTCAATTTTGACCAATTTCAGGCACAAAAATGACTTTAAACACACTTATGTTAGTTGAAAAGGTCATAATTCACATCCAACAGTCATTTGGAGTCAAAAGATTAAATGTTAAAATTTCATCCATATTGACCATTTTGGAATCGTTCGACTGGTCCGGAGTCATCGTTTTTCATCAGAAAATGGATTTTTGGGACTGTACCAAAAAATATTCAAAATGTCAAATGGATCGTGCCTCATGTTGAATAACCACTTTTTAACCCCTCAGAGTGACCAAAATGGCAATTTTTACAGAGTTTTGCTTACTCAAAAGCTTCAATTTTGACCAATTTCAGGCACATAAATGACTTTAAACACACTTATTTTAGTTGAAAAAGTCATAATTCCCATCCAACAGTCATTTGGAGTCAAAAAATTAAATGTTAAAATTTCATCCATATTGACCATTTTGGGAACGTTCGACAGGTCCGGAGTCCTCGTTTTTCATCAGAAAATGGATTTTTGGGACTGTACCAAAAATGATTCAAAATGTCAAATGGATCGTGCCTCATGTTGAATAACCACTTTTTAACCCCTCAGAGTGACCCAAATGGCCATTTTTACAGAGTTTTGCTTACTCAAAAGCTTCAATTTTGACCAATTTCAGGGACATAAATGACTTTAAACACACTTATTTTAGTTGAAAAAGTCATAATTCACATCCAACAGTCATTTAGAGTCAAAAGATTAAATGTTAAAATTTCATCCATATTGACCATTTTGGAAACGTTCGACAGGTCCGGAGTCATCGTTTTTCATCAAAAAATTGATTTTTGGGACTGTACCAAAAATGATTCAAAATGTCAAATGGATCGTGCCTCATGTTGAATAACCACTTTTTAACCCCTCAGAGTGACCAACATTGCCATTTTTACAGAGTTTTGCTTACTCAAAAGATTCAATTTTGACCAATTTCAGGCACAAAAATGACTTTAAACACACTTATGTTAGTTGAAAAGGTCATAATTCACATCCAACAGTCATTTGGAGTCAAAAGATTAAATGTTAAAATTTCATCCATATTGACCATTTTGGAATCGTTCGACTGGTCCGGAGTCATCGTTTTTCATCAGAAAATGGATTTTTGGGACTGTACCAAAAATTATTCAAAATGTCAAATGGATCGTGCCTCATGTTGAATAACCACTTTTTAACCCCTCAGAGTGACCAAAATGGCAATTTTTACAGAGTTTTGCTTACTCAAAAGCTTCAATTTTGACCAATTTCAGGCACATAAATGACTTTAAACACACTTATTTTAGTTGAAAAAGTCATAATTCCCATCCAACAGTCATTTGGAGTCAAAAAATTAAATGTTAAAATTTCATCCATATTGACCATTTTGGGAACGTTCAACAGGTCCGGAGTCATCGTTTTTCATCAGAAAATTGATTTTTGGGACTGTACCAAAAATGATTCAAAATGTCAAATGGATCGTGCCTCATGTTGAATAACCCCTTTTTAACCCCTCAGTGACCCAAATGGACATTTTTACAGAGTTTTGCTTACTCAAAAGCTTCAATTTTGACCAATTTCAGGGACATAAATGACTTTAAACACACTTATTTTAGTTGAAAAAGTCATAATTCACATCCAACAGTCATTTAGAGTCAAAAGATTAAATGTTAAAATTTCATCCATATTGACCATTTTGGAAACGTTTGACAGGTCCAGAGTCATCGTTTTTCATCAGAAAATTGATTTTTGGGACTGTACCAAAAATGATTCAAAATGTCATATGGATCGTGCCTCATGTTGAATAACCACTTTTTAACCCCTCAGAGTGACCAACATTGCCATTTTTACAGAGTTTTTGCTTATTCAAAAGCTTTAATGTTGACCAATTTCAGGCACATAAATGACTTTAAACACACTTATTTTAGTTGAAAAAGTCATAATTCACATCCAACAGTCATTTGGAGTCAAAAGATTAAATGTTAAAATTTCATCCATATTGACCATTTTGGGAACGTTCGGCAGGTCCGGAGTCATCGTTTTTCATCAGAAAATGGATTTTTTGGACTGTACCAAAAATGATTCAAAATGTCAAATGGATCGTGCCTCATGTTGAATAACCACTTTTTAACCCCTCAGAGTGACCAACATTGCCATTTTTACAGAGTTTTGCTTACTCAAAAGCTTCAATTTTGACCAATTTCAGGCACCGAAATGACTTTAAACACACTTATGTTAGTTGAAAAGGTCATAATTCACATCCAACAGTCATTTGGAGTCAAAAGATTAAATGTTAAAATTTCATCCATATTGACCATTTTGGAATCGTTCGACTGGTCCGGAGTCATCGTTTTTCATCAGAAAATGGATTTTTGGGACTGTACCAAAAATGATTCAAAATGTCAAATGGATCGTGCCTCATGTTGAATAACCACTTTTTAACCCCTCAGAGTGACCAACATTGCCATTTTTACAGAGCTTTGCTTACTCAAAAGCTTCAATTTTGACCAATTTCAGGCACATAAATGACTTTAAACACTCTCATTTTAGTTGAAAAAGTCATAATTCCCATCCAACAGTCATTTGGAGTCAAAAGATTAAATGTTAAAATTTCATCCATATTGACCATTTTGGGAACGTTAGACAGGTCCGGAGTCATCGTTTTTCATCAGAAAATGGATTTTTGGGACTGTACCAAAAATGATTCAAAATGTCAAATGGATCGTGCCTCATGTTGAATAACCACTTTGTAACCCCTCAGAGTGACCAACATTGCCATTTTTACAGAGTTTTGCTTACTCAAAAGCTTCAATTTTGACCAATTTCAGACATAGAAATGACTTTAAACACACTTATTTTAGTTGAAAAGGTCATAATTCACATCCAACAGTCATTTGGAGTCAAAAGATTAAAAGTTCAAATTTCATCCATATTTACCATTTTGGGAACGTTCGACAGGTCCGGAGTCATCGTTTTTCATCAGAAAATGGATTTTTAGGACTGTTCCAAAAATGATTCAAAATGTCCATTGGATTGTGTCACATGTTGAATAACCACTTTTTAACCCCTCAGAGTGACCAAAATGGCCATTTTTACAGAGTTTTGCTTACTCAAAAGCTTCAATTTTGACCAATTTCAGGCACATAAATGACTATAAACACACTTATTTTAGTTGAAAAAGTCATAATTCACATCCAACAGTCATTTAGAGTCAAAAGATTAAATGTTAAAATTTCATCCATATTGACCATTTTGGAATCGTTCGAAAGGTCCGGAGTCATCGTTTTTCATCAGAAAATGGATTTTTGGGACTGTACCAAAAATTATTCAAAATGTCAAATGAATCGTGCCTCATGTTGAATACCCACTTTTTAACCCCTCAGAGTGACCAAAATGGCCATTTTTACAGAGTTTTGCTTACTCAAAAGCTTCAATTTTGACCAATTTCAGGGACATAAATGACTTTAAACACACTTATTTTAGTTGAAAAAGTCACAATTCACATCCAACAGTCATTTAGAGTCAAAAGATTAAATGTTAAAATTTCATCCATATTACGTTCGACAGGTCCGGAGTCATCGGTTTTCATCAGAAAATGGATTTTTGGGACTGTACCAAAAATGATTCAAAATATCATATGGATCGTGCCTCATGTTGAATAACCACTTTTTAACCCCTCAGAGTGACCAACATTGCCATTTTTACAGAGTTTTGCATACTCAAAAGCTTCAATTTTGACCAAATTCAGGCACAGAAATGATTTTAAACACACTTATTTTTGTTGAAAAGGTCATAATTCACATCCAACAGTCATTTGGAGTCAAAAGATTAAATGTTAAAATTTCATCCATATTGACCATTTTGGGAACGTTAGACAGGTCCGGAGTCATCGTTTTTCATCAGAAAATGGATTTTTGGGACTGTACCAAAAATGATTCAAAATGTCAAATGGATCGTGCCTCATGTTGAATAACCACTTTGTAACCCCTCAGAGTGACCAACATTGCCATTTTTACAGAGTTTTGCTTACTCAAAAGCTTCAATTTTGACCAATTTCACACATAGAAATGACTTTAAACACACTTATTTTAGTTGAAAAGGTCATAATTCACATCCAACAGTCATTTGGAGTCAAAAGATTAAATGTTAAAATTTCATCCATATTGACCATTTTGGGAACGTTCGACAGGTCCGGAGTCATCGTTTTTCATCAGAAAATGGATTTTTGGGACTGTACCAAAAATGATTCAAAATGTCAAATGGATCGTGCCTCATGTTGAATAACTAATTTTTAACCCCTCAGAGTGACCAACATTGCCATTTTTACAGAGTTTTGCTTACTCAAAAGCTTCAATCTTGACCAATTTCAGGCACAGAAATGACTTTAAACACACTTATTTTTGTTGAAAAGGTCATGATTCACATCCAACCGTCATTTGGAGTCAAAAGATTAAAAGTTCAAATTTCATCCATATTTACCATTTTGGGAACGTTCGACAGGTCCGGAGTCATCGTTTTTCATCAGAAAATGGATTTTTAGGACTGTTCCAAAAATGATTCAAAATGTCCATTGGATTGTGCCTCATGTTGAATAACCACTTTTTAACCCCTCAGAGTGACCAAAATGGCCATTTTTACAGAGTTTTGCTTACTCAAAAGCTTCAATTTTGACCAATTTCAGGCACATAAATGACTATAAACACACTTATTTTAGTTGAAAAAGTCATAATTCACATCCAACAGTCATTTAGAGTCAAAAGATTAAATGTTAAAATTTCATCCATATTGACCATTTTGGAATCGTTCGAAAGGTCCGGAGTCATCGTTTTTCATCAGAAAATGGATTTTTGGGACTGTACCAAAAATTATTCAAAATGTCAAATGAATCGTGCCTCATGTTGAATACCCACTTTTTAACCCCTCAGAGTGACCAAAATGGCCATTTTTACAGAGTTTTGCTTACTCAAAAGCTTCAATTTTGACCAATTTCAGGGACATAAATGACTTTAAACACACTTATTTTAGTTGAAAAAGTCACAATTCACATCCAACAGTCATTTAGAGTCAAAAGATTAAATGTTAAAATTTCATCCATATTACGTTCGACAGGTCCGGAGTCATCGGTTTTCATCAGAAAATGGATTTTTGGGACTGTACCAAAAATGATTCAAAATATCATATGGATCGTGCCTCATGTTGAATAACCACTTTTTAACCCCTCAGAGTGACCAACATTGCCATTTTTACAGAGTTTTGCTTACTCAAAAGCTTCAATTTTGACCAATTTCAGGCACAGAAATGATTTTAAACACACTTATTTTTGTTGAAAAGGTCATAATTCACATCCAACAGTCATTTGGAGTCAAAAGATTAAATGTTAAAATTTCATCCATATTGACCGTTTTGGGAACGTTAGACAGGTCCGGAGTCATCGTTTTTCATCAGAAAATGGATTTTTGGGACTGTACCAAAAATGATTCAAAATGTCAAATGGATCGTGCCTCATGTTGAATAACCACTTTGTAACCCCTCAGAGTGACCAACATTGCCATTTTTACAGAGTTTTGCTTACTCAAAAGCTTCAATTTTGACCAATTTCAGACATAGAAATGACTTTAAACACACTTATTTTAGTTGAAAAGGTCATAATTCACATCCAACAGTCATTTGGAGTCAAAAGATTAAATGTTAAAATTTCATCCATATTGACCATTTTGGGAACGTTCGACAGTTCCGGAGTCATCGTTTTTCATCAGAAAATGGATTTTTGGGACTGTACCAAAAATGATTCAAAATGTCAAATGGATCGTGCCTCATGTTGAATAACCACTTTTTAACCCCTCAGAGTGACCAAAATGGCCATTTTTACAGAGTTTTGCTTACTCAAAAGCTTCAATTTTGACCAATTTCAGGCACAGAAATGACTTTAAACACACTTATGTTAGTTGAAAAGGTCATAATTCACATCCAACAGTCATTTGGAGTCAAAAGATTAAAAGTTAAAATTTCATCCATATTGACCATTTTGGAATCGTTCGACTGGTCCGGAGTCATCGTTCTTCATCAGAAAATGGATTTTTGGGACGGTACCAAAAATTATTCAAAATGTCAAATGGATCGTGCCTCATGTTGAATAACCACTTTTTAACCCCTCAGAGTGACCAAAATGGCAATTTTTACAGAGTTTTGCTTACTCAAAAGCTTCAATTTTGACCAATTTCAGGCACATAAATGACTTTAAACACACTTATTTTAGTTGAAAAAGTCATAATTCCCATCCAACAGTCATTTGGAGTCAAAAGATTAAATGTTAAAATGTCATCCATATTGACCATTTTGGAAACGTTCGACAGGTCCGGAGTCATCGTTTTTCATCAAAAAATTGATTTTTGGGACTGTACCAAAAATGATTCAAAATGTCAAACGGATCGTGCCTCATGTTGAATAACCACTTTGTAACCCCTCAGAGTGACTAACATTGCCATTTTTAGAGAGTTTGGCTTACTCAAAAGCTTCAATGTTGACCAATTTCAGGCACAGAAATGACTTTAAACACACTTATTTTTGTTGAAAAGGTCATAATTCACATCCAACAGTCATTTGGAGTCGAAAGATTAAATGTTAAAATTTCATCCATATTGACCATTTTGGAATCGTTCGACAGGTCCGGAGTCATCGTTTTTCATCAGAAAATGGATTTTTGGGACTGTACCAAAAATTATTCAAAATGTCAAATGGATCGTGCCTCATGTTGAATAACCACTTTTTAACCCCTCAGAGTGACCAAAATGGCCATTTTTACAGAGTTTTGCTTACTCAAAAGCTTCAATTTTGACAAATGTCAGGGACATAAATGACTTTAAACACACTGATTTTAGTTGAAAAAGTCATAATTCACATCCAACAGTCATTTAGAGTCAAAAGATTAAATGTTAAAATTTCATCCATATTGACCATTTTGGAAACGTTCGACAGGTCCGGAGTCATCGTTTTTCATCAAAAAATTGATTTTTGGGACTGTACCAAAAATGATTCAAAATGTCAAATGGATCGTGCCTCATGTTGAATAACCACTTTTTAACCCCTCAGAGTGACCAACATTGCCATTTTTACAGAGTTTTGCTTACTCAAAAGCTTCAATTTTGACCAATTTCAGGCACAAAAATGACTTTAAACACACTTATGTTAGTTGAAAAGGTCATAATTCCCATCCAACAGTCATTTGGAGTCAAAAGATTAAATGTTAAAATTTCATCCATATTGACCATTTTGGGAACGTTAGACAGGTCCGGAGTCATCGTTTTTCATCAGAAAATGGATTTTTGGGACTGTACCAAAAATGATTCAAAATGTCAAATGGATCGTGCCTCATGTTGAATAACCACTTTGTAACCCCTCAGAGTGACCAACATTGCCATTTTTACAGAGTTTTGCTTACTCAAAAGCTTCAATTTTGACCAATTTCAGACATAGAAATGACTTTAAACACACTTATTTTAGTTGAAAAGGTCATAATTCACATCCAACAGTCATTTGGAGTCAAAAGATTAAATGTTAAAATTTCATCCATATTGACCATTTTGGGAACGTTCGACAGGTCCGGAGTCATCGTTTTTCATCAGAAAATGGATTTTTGGGACTGTACCAAAAATGATTCAAAATGTCAAATGGATCGTGCCTCATGTTGAATAACTAATTTTTAACCCCTCAGAGTGACCAACATTGCCATTTTTACAGAGTTTTGCTTACTCAAAAGCTTCAATCTTGACCAATTTCAGGCACAGAAATGACTTTAAACACACTTATTTTTGTTGAAAAGGTCATGATTCACATCCAACCGTCATTTGGAGTCAAAAGATTAAAAGTTCAAATTTCATCCATATTTACCATTTTGGGAACGTTCGACAGGTCCGGAGTCATCGTTTTTCATCAGAAAATGGATTTTTAGGACTGTTCCAAAAATGATTCAAAATGTCCATTGGATTGTGCCTCATGTTGAATAACCACTTTTTAACCCCTCAGAGTGACCAAAATGGCCATTTTTACAGAGTTTTGCTTACTCAAAAGCTTCAATTTTGACCAATTTCAGGCACATAAATGACTATAAACACACTTATTTTAGTTGAAAAAGTCATAATTCACATCCAACAGTCATTTAGAGTCAAAAGATTAAATGTTAAAATTTCATCCATATTGACCATTTTGGAATCGTTCGAAAGGTCCGGAGTCATCGTTTTTCATCAGAAAATGGATTTTTGGGACTGTACCAAAAATTATTCAAAATGTCAAATGAATCGTGCCTCATGTTGAATACCCACTTTTTAACCCCTCAGAGTGACCAAAATGGCCATTTTTACAGAGTTTTGCTTACTCAAAAGCTTCAATTTTGACCAATTTCAGGGACATAAATGACTTTAAACACACTTATTTTAGTTGAAAAAGTCACAATTCACATCCAACAGTCATTTAGAGTCAAAAGATTAAATGTTAAAATTTCATCCATATTACGTTCGACAGGTCCGGAGTCATCGGTTTTCATCAGAAAATGGATTTTTGGGACTGTACCAAAAATGATTCAAAATATCATATGGATCGTGCCTCATGTTGAATAACCACTTTTTAACCCCTCAGAGTGACCAACATTGCCATTTTTACAGAGTTTTGCTTACTCAAAAGCTTCAATTTTGACCAATTTCAGGCACAGAAATGATTTTAAACACACTTATTTTTGTTGAAAAGGTCATAATTCACATCCAACAGTCATTTGGAGTCAAAAGATTAAATGTTAAAATTTCATCCATATTGACCGTTTTGGGAACGTTAGACAGGTCCGGAGTCATCGTTTTTCATCAGAAAATGGATTTTTGGGACTGTACCAAAAATGATTCAAAATGTCAAATGGATCGTGCCTCATGTTGAATAACCACTTTGTAACCCCTCAGAGTGACCAACATTGCCATTTTTACAGAGTTTTGCTTACTCAAAAGCTTCAATTTTGACCAATTTCAGACATAGAAATGACTTTAAACACACTTATTTTAGTTGAAAAGGTCATAATTCACATCCAACAGTCATTTGGAGTCAAAAGATTAAATGTTAAAATTTCATCCATATTGACCATTTTGGGAACGTTCGACAGTTCCGGAGTCATCGTTTTTCATCAGAAAATGGATTTTTGGGACTGTACCAAAAATGATTCAAAATGTCAAATGGATCGTGCCTCATGTTGAATAACCACTTTTTAACCCCTCAGAGTGACCAAAATGGCCATTTTTACAGAGTTTTGCTTACTCAAAAGCTTCAATTTTGACCAATTTCAGGCACAGAAATGACTTTAAACACACTTATGTTAGTTGAAAAGGTCATAATTCACATCCAACAGTCATTTGGAGTCAAAAGATTAAAAGTTAAAATTTCATCCATATTGACCATTTTGGAATCGTTCGACTGGTCCGGAGTCATCGTTTTTCATCAGAAAATGGATTTTTGGGACGGTACCAAAAATTATTCAAAATGTCAAATGGATCGTGCCTCATGTTGAATAACCACTTTTTAACCCCTCAGAGTGACCAAAATGGCAATTTTTACAGAGTTTTGCTTACTCAAAAGCTTCAATTTTGACCAATTTCAGGCACATAAATGACTTTAAACACACTTATTTTAGTTGAAAAAGTCATAATTCCCATCCAACAGTCATTTGGAGTCAAAAGATTAAATGTTAAAATGTCATCCATATTGACCATTTTGGAAACGTTCGACAGGTCCGGAGTCATCGTTTTTCATCAAAAAATTGATTTTTGGGACTGTACCAAAAATGATTCAAAATGTCAAACGGATCGTGCCTCATGTTGAATAACCACTTTGTAACCCCTCAGAGTGACTAACATTGCCATTTTTAGAGAGTTTGGCTTACTCAAAAGCTTCAATGTTGACCAATTTCAGGCACAGAAATGACTTTAAACACACTTATTTTTGTTGAAAAGGTCATAATTCACATCCAACAGTCATTTGGAGTCGAAAGATTAAATGTTAAAATTTCATCCATATTGACCATTTTGGAATCGTTCGACAGGTCCGGAGTCATCGTTTTTCATCAGAAAATGGATTTTTGGGACTGTACCAAAAATTATTCAAAATGTCAAATGGATCGTGCCTCATGTTGAATAACCACTTTTTAACCCCTCAGAGTGACCAAAATGGCCATTTTTACAGAGTTTTGCTTACTCAAAAGCTTCAATTTTGACAAATGTCAGGGACATAAATGACTTTAAACACACTGATTTTAGTTGAAAAAGTCATAATTCACATCCAACAGTCATTTAGAGTCAAAAGATTAAATGTTAAAATTTCATCCATATTGACCATTTTGGAAACGTTCGACAGGTCCGGAGTCATCGTTTTTCATCAAAAAATTGATTTTTGGGACTGTACCAAAAATGATTCAAAATGTCAAATGGATCGTGCCTCATGTTGAATAACCACTTTTTAACCCCTCAGAGTGACCAACATTGCCATTTTTACAGAGTTTTGCTTACTCAAAAGCTTCAATTTTGACCAATTTCAGGCACAAAAATGACTTTAAACACACTTATGTTAGTTGAAAAGGTCATAATTCCCATCCAACAGTCATTTGGAGTCAAAAGATTAAATGTTAAAATTTCATCCATATTGACCATTTTGGGAACGTTAGACAGGTCCGGAGTCATCGTTTTTCATCAGAAAATGGATTTTTGGGACTGTACCAAAAATGATTCAAAATGTCAAATGGATCGTGCCTCATGTTGAATAACCACTTTGTAACCCCTCAGAGTGACCAACATTGCCATTTTTACAGAGTTTTGCTTACTCAAAAGCTTCAATTTTGACCAATTTCAGACATAGAAATGACTTTAAACACACTTATTTTAGTTGAAAAGGTCATAATTCACATCCAACAGTCATTTGGAGTCAAAAGATTAAAAGTTCAAATTTCATCCATATTTACCATTTTGGGAACGTTCGACAGGTCCGGAGTCATCGTTTTTCATCAGAAAATGGATTTTTAGGACTGTTCCAAAAATGATTCAAAATGTCCATTGGATTGTGCCTCATGTTGAATAACCACTTTTTAACCCCTCAGAGTGACCAAAATGGCCATTTTTACAGAGTTTTGCTTACTCAAAAGCTTCAATTTTGACCAATTTCAGGCACATAAATGACTATAAACACACTTATTTTAGTTGAAAAAGTCATAATTCACATCCAACAGTCATTTAGAGTCAAAAGATTAAATGTTAAAATTTCATCCATATTGACCATTTTGGAATCGTTCGAAAGGTCCGGAGTCATCGTTTTTCATCAGAAAATGGATTTTTGGGACTGTACCAAAAATTATTCAAAATGTCAAATGAATCGTGCCTGATGTTGAATACCCACTTTTTAACCCCTCAGAGTGACCAAAATGGCCATTTTTACAGAGTTTTGCTTACTCAAAAGCTTCAATTTTGACCAATTTCAGGGACATAAATGACTTTAAACACACTTATTTTAGTTGAAAAAGTCACAATTCACATCCAACAGTCATTTAGAGTCAAAAGATTAAATGTTAAAATTTCATCCATATTACGTTCGACAGGTCCGGAGTCATCGGTTTTCATCAGAAAATGGATTTTTGGGACTGTACCAAAAATGATTCAAAATATCATATGGATCGTGCCTCATGTTGAATAACCACTTTTTAACCCCTCAGAGTGACCAACATTGCCATTTTTACAGAGTTTTGCATACTCAAAAGCTTCAATTTTGACCAAATTCAGGCACAGAAATGATTTTAAACACACTTATTTTTGTTGAAAAGGTCATAATTCACATCCAACAGTCATTTGGAGTCAAAAGATTAAATGTTAAAATTTCATCCATATTGACCATTTTGGGAACGTTAGACAGGTCCGGAGTCATCGTTTTTCATCAGAAAATGGATTTTTGGGACTGTACCAAAAATGATTCAAAATGTCAAATGGATCGTGCCTCATGTTGAATAACCACTTTGTAACCCCTCAGAGTGACCAACATTGCCATTTTTACAGAGTTTTGCTTACTCAAAAGCTTCAATTTTGACCAATTTCACACATAGAAATGACTTTAAACACACTTATTTTAGTTGAAAAGGTCATAATTCACATCCAACAGTCATTTGGAGTCAAAAGATTAAATGTTAAAATTTCATCCATATTGACCATTTTGGGAACGTTCGACAGGTCCGGAGTCATCGTTTTTCATCAGAAAATGGATTTTTGGGACTGTACCAAAAATGATTCAAAATGTCAAATGGATCGTGCCTCATGTTGAATAACTAATTTTTAACCCCTCAGAGTGACCAACATTGCCATTTTTACAGAGTTTTGCTTACTCAAAAGCTTCAATCTTGACCAATTTCAGGCACAGAAATGACTTTAAACACACTTATTTTTGTTGAAAAGGTCATGATTCACATCCAACCGTCATTTGGAGTCAAAAGATTAAAAGTTCAAATTTCATCCATATTTACCATTTTGGGAACGTTCGACAGGTCCGGAGTCATCGTTTTTCATCAGAAAATGGATTTTTAGGACTGTTCCAAAAATGATTCAAAATGTCCATTGGATTGTGCCTCATGTTGAATAACCACTTTTTAACCCCTCAGAGTGACCAAAATGGCCATTTTTACAGAGTTTTGCTTACTCAAAAGCTTCAATTTTGACCAAATTCAGGCACAGAAATGATTTTAAACACACTTATTTTTGTTGAAAAGGTCATAATTCACATCCAACAGTCATTTGGAGTCAAAAGATTAAATGTTAAAATTTCATCCATATTGACCATTTTGGGAACGTTAGACAGGTCCGGAGTCATCGTTTTTCATCAGAAAATGGATTTTTGGGACTGTACCAAAAATGATTCAAAATGTCAAATGGATCGTGCCTCATGTTGAATAACCACTTTGTAACCCCTCAGAGTGACCAACATTGCCATTTTTACAGAGTTTTGCTTACTCAAAAGCTTCAATTTTGACCAATTTCACACATAGAAATGACTTTAAACACACTTATTTTAGTTGAAAAGGTCATAATTCACATCCAACAGTCATTTGGAGTCAAAAGATTAAATGTTAAAATTTCATCCATATTGACCATTTTGGGAACGTTCGACAGGTCCGGAGTCATCGTTTTTCATCAGAAAATGGATTTTTGGGACTGTACCAAAAATGATTCAAAATGTCAAATGGATCGTGCCTCATGTTGAATAACTAATTTTTAACCCCTCAGAGTGACCAACATTGCCATTTTTACAGAGTTTTGCTTACTCAAAAGCTTCAATCTTGACCAATTTCAGGCACAGAAATGACTTTAAACACACTTATTTTTGTTGAAAAGGTCATGATTCACATCCAACCGTCATTTGGAGTCAAAAGATTAAAAGTTCAAATTTCATCCATATTTACCATTTTGGGAACGTTCGACAGGTCCGGAGTCATCGTTTTTCATCAGAAAATGGATTTTTAGGACTGTTCCAAAAATGATTCAAAATGTCCATTGGATTGTGCCTCATGTTGAATAACCACTTTTTAACCCCTCAGAGTGACCAAAATGGCCATTTTTACAGAGTTTTGCTTACTCAAAAGCTTCAATTTTGACCAATTTCAGGCACATAAATGACTATAAACACACTTATTTTAGTTGAAAAAGTCATAATTCACATCCAACAGTCATTTAGAGTCAAAAGATTAAATGTTAAAATTTCATCCATATTGACCATTTTGGAATCGTTCGAAAGGTCCGGAGTCATCGTTTTTCATCAGAAAATGGATTTTTGGGACTGTACCAAAAATTATTCAAAATGTCAAATGAATCGTGCCTCATGTTGAATACCCACTTTTTAACCCCTCAGAGTGACCAAAATGGCCATTTTTACAGAGTTTTGCTTACTCAAAAGCTTCAATTTTGACCAATTTCAGGGACATAAATGACTTTAAACACACTTATTTTAGTTGAAAAAGTCACAATTCACATCCAACAGTCATTTAGAGTCAAAAGATTAAATGTTAAAATTTCATCCATATTACGTTCGACAGGTCCGGAGTCATCGGTTTTCATCAGAAAATGGATTTTTGGGACTGTACCAAAAATGATTCAAAATATCATATGGATCGTGCCTCATGTTGAATAACCACTTTTTAACCCCTCAGAGTGACCAACATTGCCATTTTTACAGAGTTTTGCTTACTCAAAAGCTTCAATTTTGACCAATTTCAGGCACAGAAATGATTTTAAACACACTTATTTTTGTTGAAAAGGTCATAATTCACATCCAACAGTCATTTGGAGTCAAAAGATTAAATGTTAAAATTTCATCCATATTGACCGTTTTGGGAACGTTAGACAGGTCCGGAGTCATCGTTTTTCATCAGAAAATGGATTTTTGGGACTGTACCAAAAATGATTCAAAATGTCAAATGGATCGTGCCTCATGTTGAATAACCACTTTGTAACCCCTCAGAGTGACCAACTTGCCATTTTTACAGAGTTTTGCTTACTCAAAAGCTTCAATTTTGACCAATTTCAGACATAGAAATGACTTTAAACACACTTATTTTAGTTGAAAAGGTCATAATTCACATCCAACAGTCATTTGGAGTCAAAAGATTAAATGTTAAAATTTCATCCATATTGACCATTTTGGGAACGTTCGACAGGTCCGGAGTCATCGTTTTTCATCAGAAAATGGATTTTTGGGACTGTACCAAAAATGATTCAAAATGTCAAATGGATCGTGCCTCATGTTGAATAACCACTTTTTAACCCCTCAGAGTGACCAAAATGGCCATTTTTACAGAGTTTTGCTTACTCAAAAGCTTCAATTTTGACCAATTTCAGGCACAGAAATGACTTTAAACACACTTATGTTAGTTGAAAAGGTCATAATTCACATCCAACAGTCATTTGGAGTCAAAAGATTAAAAGTTAAAATTTCATCCATATTGACCATTTTGGAATCGTTCGACTGGTCCGGAGTCATCGTTTTTCATCAGAAAATGGATTTTTGGGACGGTACCAAAAATTATTCAAAATGTCAAATGGATCGTGCCTCATGTTGAATAACCACTTTTTAACCCCTCAGAGTGACCAAAATGGCAATTTTTACAGAGTTTTGCTTACTCAAAAGCTTCAATTTTGACCAATTTCAGGCACATAAATGACTTTAAACACACTTATTTTAGTTGAAAAAGTCATAATTCCCATCCAACAGTCATTTGGAGTCAAAAGATTAAATGTTAAAATGTCATCCATATTGACCATTTTGGAAACGTTCGACAGGTCCGGAGTCATCGTTTTTCATCAAAAAATTGATTTTTGGGACTGTACCAAAAATGATTCAAAATGTCAAACGGATCGTGCCTCATGTTGAATAACCACTTTGTAACCCCTCAGAGTGACCAACATTGCCATTTTTACAGAGTTTTGCTTACTCAAAAGCTTCAATCTTGACCAATTTCAGGCACAGAAATGACTTTAAACACACTTATTTTTGTTGAAAAGGTCATGATTCACATCCAACCGTCATTTGGAGTCAAAAGATTAAAAGTTCAAATTTCATCCATATTTACCATTTTGGGAACGTTCGACAGGTCCGGAGTCATCGTTTTTCATCAGAAAATGGATTTTTAGGACTGTTCCAAAAATGATTCAAAATGTCCATTGGATTGTGCCTCATGTTGAATAACCACTTTTTAACCCCTCAGAGTGACCAAAATGGCCATTTTTACAGAGTTTTGCTTACTCAAAAGCTTCAATTTTGACCAATTTCAGGCACATAAATGACTATAAACACACTTATTTTAGTTGAAAAAGTCATAATTCACATCCAACAGTCATTTAGAGTCAAAAGATTAAATGTTAAAATTTCATCCATATTGACCATTTTGGAATCGTTCGAAAGGTCCGGAGTCATCATTTTTCATCAGAAAATTGATTTTTGGGACTGTACCAAAAATTATTCAAAATGTCAAATGAATCGTGCCTCATGTTGAATACCCACTTTTTAACCCCTCAGAGTGACCAAAATGGCCATTTTTACAGAGTTTTGCTTACTCAAAAGCTTCAATTTTGACCAATTTCAGGGACATAAATGACTTTAAACACACTTATTTTAGTTGAAAAAGTCACAATTCACATCCAACAGTCATTTAGAGTCAAAAGATTAAATGTTAAAATTTCATCCATATTACGTTCGACAGGTCCGGAGTCATCGGTTTTCATCAGAAAATGGATTTTTGGGACTGTACCAAAAATGATTCAAAATATCATATGGATCGTGCCTCATGTTGAATAACCACTTTTTAACCCCTCAGAGTGACCAACATTGCCATTTTTACAGAGTTTTGCTTACTCAAAAGCTTCAATTTTGACCAATTTCAGGCACAGAAATGATTTTAAACACACTTATTTTTGTTGAAAAGGTCATAATTCACATCCAACAGTCATTTGGAGTCAAAAGATTAAATGTTAAAATTTCATCCATATTGACCGTTTTGGGAACGTTAGACAGGTCCGGAGTCATCGTTTTTCATCAGAAAATGGATTTTTGGGACTGTACCAAAAATGATTCAAAATGTCAAATGGATCGTGCCTCATGTTGAATAACCACTTTGTAACCCCTCAGAGTGACCAACATTGCCATTTTTACAGAGTTTTGCTTACTCAAAAGCTTCAATTTTGACCAATTTCAGACATAGAAATGACTTTAAACACACTTATTTTAGTTGAAAAGGTCATAATTCACATCCAACAGTCATTTGGAGTCAAAAGATTAAATGTTAAAATTTCATCCATATTGACCATTTTGGGAACGTTCGACAGGTCCGGAGTCATCGTTTTTCATCAGAAAATGGATTTTTGGGACTGTACCAAAAATGATTCAAAATGTCAAATGGATCGTGCCTCATGTTGAATAACCACTTTTTAACCCCTCAGAGTGACCAAAATGGCCATTTTTAAAGAGTTTTGCTTACTCAAAAGCTTCAATTTTGACCAATTTCAGGCACAGAAATGACTTTAAACACACTTATGTTAGTTGAAAAGGTCATAATTCACATCCAACAGTCATTTGGAGTCAAAAGATTAAAAGTTAAAATTTCATCCATATTGACCATTTTGGAATCGTTCGACTGGTCTGGAGTCATCGTTTTTCATCAGAAAATGGATTTTTGGGACGGTACCAAAAATTATTCAAAATGTCAAATGGATCGTGCCTCATGTTGAATAACCACTTTTTAACCCCTCAGAGTGACCAAAATGGCAATTTTTACAGAGTTTTGCTTACTCAAAAGCTTCAATTTTGACCAATTTCAGGCACATAAATGACTTTAAACACACTTATTTTAGTTGAAAAAGTCATAATTTCCATCCAACAGTCATTTGGAGTCAAAAGATTAAATGTTAAAATGTCATCCATATTGACCATTTTGGAAACGTTCGACAGGTCCGGAGTCATCGTTTTTCATCAAAAAATTGATTTTTGGGACTGTACCAAAAATGATTCAAAATGTCAAACGGATCGTGCCTCATGTTGAAAACCACTTTGTAACCCCTCAGAGTGACTAACATTGCCATTTTTAGAGAGTTTGGCTTACTCAAAAGCTTCAATGTTGACCAATTTCAGGCACAGAAATGACTTTAAACACACTTATTTTTGTTGAAAAGGTCATAATTCACATCCAACAGTCATTTGGAGTCGAAAGATTAAATGTTAAAATTTCATCCATATTGACCATTTTGGAATCGTTCGACAGGTCCGGAGTCATCGTTTTTCATCAGAAAATGGATTTTTGGGACTGTACCAAAAATTATTCAAAATGTCAAATGGATCGTGCCTCATGTTGAATAACCACTTTTTAACCCCTCAGAGTGACCAAAATGGCCATTTTTACAGAGTTTTGCTTACTCAAAAGCTTCAATTTTGACAAATGTCAGGGACATAAATGACTTTAAACACACTGATTTTAGTTGAAAAAGTCATAATTCACATCCAACAGTCATTTAGAGTCAAAAGATTAAATGTTAAAATTTCATCCATATTGACCATTTTGGAAACGTTCGACAGGTCCGGAGTCATCGTTTTTCATCAAAAAATTGATTTTTGGGACTGTACCAAAAATGATTCAAAATGTCAAATGGATCGTGCCTCATGTTGAATAACCACTTTTTAACCCCTCAGAGTGACCAACATTGCCATTTTTACAGAGTTTTGCTTACTCAAAAGCTTCAATTTTGACCAATTTCAGGCACAAAAATGACTTTAAACACACTTATGTTAGTTGAAAAGGTCATAATTCACATCCAACAGTCATTTGGAGTCAAAAGATTAAATGTTAAAATTTCATCCATATTGACCATTTTGGAATCGTTCGACTGGTCCGGAGTCATCGTTTTTCATCAGGAAATGGATTTTTGGGACTGTACCAAAAATGATTCAAAATGTCAAATGGATCGTGCCTCATGTTGAATAACCACTTTTTAACCCCTCAGAGTGACCAACATTGCCATTTTTACAGAGTTTTGCTTACTCAAAAGCTTCAATTTTGACCAATTTCAGGCACATAAATGACTTTAAACACACTCATTTTAGTTGATAAGTCATAATTCCCATCCAACAGTCATTTGGAGTCAAAAGATTAAATGTTAAAATTTCATCCATATTGACCATTTTGGGAACGTTAGACAGGTCCGGAGTCATCGTTTTTCATCAGAAAATGGATTTTTGGGACTGTACCAAAAATGATTCAAAATGTCAAATGGATCGTGCCTCATGTTGAATAACCACTTTGTAACCCCTCAGAGTGACCAACATTGCCATTTTTACAGAGTTTTGCTTACTCAAAAGCTTCAATTTTGACCAATTTCAGACATAGAAATGACTTTAAACACACTTATTTTAGTTGAAAAGGTCATAATTCACATCCAACAGTCATTTGGAGTCAAAAGATTAAATGTTCAAATTTCATCCATATTTACCATTTTGGGAACGTTCGACAGGTCCGGAGTCATCGTTTTTCATCAGAAAATGGATTTTTAGGACTGTTCCAAAAATGATTCAAAATGTCCATTGGATTGTGCCTCATGTTGAATAACCACTTTTTAACCCCTCAGAGTGACCAAAATGGCAATTTTTACAGAGTTTTGCTTACTCAAAAGCTTCAATTTTGACAAATGTCAGGGACATAAATGACTTTAAACACACTGATTTTAGTTGAAAAAGTCATAATTCACATCCAACAGTCATTTAGAGTCAAAAGATTAAATGTTAAAATTTCATCCATATTGACCATTTTGGAAACGTTCAACAGGTCCGGAGTCATCGTTTTTCATCAAAAAATTGATTTTTGGGACTGTACCAAAAATGATTCAAAATGTCAAATGGATCGTGCCTCATGTTGAATAACCACTTTTTAACCCCTCAGAGTGACAAACATTGCCATTTTTACAGAGTTTTGCTTACTCAAAAGCTTCAATTTTGACCAATTTCAGGCACAAAAATGACTTTAAACACACTTATGTTAGTTGAAAAGGTCATAATTCACATCCAACAGTCATTTGGAGTCAAAAGATTAAATGTTAAAATTTCATCCATATTGACCATTTTGGAATCGTTCGACTGGTCCGGAGTCATCGTTTTTCATCAGAAAATGGATTTTTGGGACTGTACCAAAAATGATTCAAAATGTCAAATGGATCGTGCCTCATGTTGAATAACCACTTTTTAACCCCTCAGAGTGACCAACATTGCCATTTTTACAGAGTTTTGCTTACTCAAAAGCTTCAATTTTGACCAATTTCAGGCACATAAATGACTTTAAACACACTCATTTTAGTTGATAAGTCATAATTCCCATCCAACAGTCATTTGGAGTCAAAAGATTAAATGTTAAAATTTCATCCATATTGACCATTTTGGGAACGTTAGACAGGTCCGGAGTCATCGTTTTTCATCAGAAAATGGATTTTTGGGACTGTACCAAAAATGATTCAAAATGTCAAATGGATCGTGCCTCATGTTGAATAACCACTTTGTAACCCCTCAGAGTGACCAACATTGCCATTTTTACAGAGTTTTGCTTACTCAAAAGCTTCAATTTTGACCAATTTCAGACATAGAAATGACTTTAAACACACTTATTTTAGTTGAAAAGGTCATAATTCACATCCAACAGTCATTTGGAGTCAAAAGATTAAATGTTCAAATTTCATCCATATTTACCATTTTGGGAACGTTCGACAGGTCCGGAGTCATCGTTTTTCATCAGAAAATGGATTTTTAGGACTGTTCCAAAAATGATTCAAAATGTCCATTGGATTGTGCCTCATGTTGAATAACCACTTTTTAACCCCTCAGAGTGACCAAAATGGCCATTTTTACAGAGTTTTGCTTACTCAAAAGCTTCAATTTTGACCAATTTCAGGCCCATAAATGACTATAAACACACTTATTTTAGTTGAAAAAGTCATAATTCACATCCAACAGTCATTTAGAGTCAAAAGATTAAATGTTAAAATTTCATCCATATTGACCATTTTGGAATCGTTCAAAAGGTCCGGAGTCATCGTTTTTCATCAGAAAATGGATTTTTGGGACTGTACCAAAAATTATTCAAAATGTCAAATGAATCGTGCCTCATGTTGAATAACCACTTTTTAACCTCTCAGAGTGACCAAAATGGCCATTTTTACAGAGTTTTGCTTACTCAAAAGCTTCAATTTTGACCAATTTCAGGGACATAAATGACTTTAAACACACTTATTTTAGTTGAAAAAGTCATAATTCACATCCAACAGTCATTTGGAGTCAAAAGATTAAATGTTAAAATTTCATCCATATTGACCATTTTGGGAACGTTCGGCAGGTCCGGAGTCATCGTTTTTCATCAGAAAATGGATTTTTTGGACTGTACCAAAAATGATTCAAAATGTCAAATGGATCGTGCCTCATGTTGAATAACCACTTTTTAACACCTCAGAGTGACCAAAATGGCCATTTTTACAGAGTTTTGCTTACTCAAAAGCTTCAATTTTGACCAATTTCAGGCACAGAAATGACTTTAAACACACTTATGTTAGTTGAAAAGGTCATAATTCACATCCAACAGTCATTTGGAGTCAAAAGATTAAAAGTTAAAATTTCATCCATATTGACCATTTTGGAATCGTTCGACTGGTCCGGAGTCATCGTTTTTCATCAGAATATGGATTTTTGGGACGGTACCAAAAATTATTCAAAATGTCAAATGGATCGTGCCTCATGTTGAATAACCACTTTTTAACCCCTCAGAGTGACCAAAATGGCAATTTTTACAGAGTTTTGCTTACTCAAAAGCTTCAATTTTGACCAATTTCAGGCACATAAATGACTTTAAACACACTTATTTTAGTTGAAAAAGTCATAATTCCCATCCAACAGTCATTTGGAGTCAAAAGATTAAATGTTAAAATTTCATCCATATTGACCATTTTGGAATCGTTCGACTGGTCCGGAGTCATCGTTTTTCATCAGAAAATTGATTTTTGGGACTGTACCAAAAATGATTCAAAATGTCAAATGGATCGTGCCTCATGTTGAATAACCACTTTTTAACCCCTCAGAGTGACCAACATTGCCATTTTTACAGAGTTTTGCTTACTCAAAAGCTTCAATTTTGACCAATTTCAGGCACATAAATGACTTTAAACACACTCATTTTAGTTGAAAAAGTCATAATTCCCATCCAACAGTCATTTGGAGTCAAAAGATTAAATGTTAAAATTTCATCCATATTGACCATTTTGGGAACGTTAGACAGGTCCGGAGTCATCGTTTTTCATCAGAAAATGGATTTTTGGGACTGTACCAAAAATGATTCAAAATATCAAATGGATCGTGCCTCATGTTGAATAACCACTTTGTAACCCCTCAGAGTGACCAACATTGCCATTTTTAGAGAGTTTGGCTTACTCAAAAGCTTCAATGTTGACCAATTTCAGGCACAGAAATGACTTTAAACACACTTATTTTTGTTGAAAAGGTCATAATTCACATCCAACAGTCATTTGGAGTCAAGAGATTAAATGTTAAAATGTCATCCATATTGACCATTTTGGAAACGTTCGACAGGTCCGGAGTCATCGTTTTTCATCAAAAAATTGATTTTTGGGACTGTACCAAAAATGATTCAAAATGTCAAACGGATCGTGCCTCATGTTGAATAACCACTTTTTAACCCCTCAGAGTGACCAACATTGCCATTTTTACAGAGTTTTGCTTACTCAAAAGCTTCAATTTTGACCAATTTCAGGCACAGAAATGACTTTAAACATACTTATTTTAGTTGAAAAGGTCATAATTCACATCCAACAGTCATTTGGAGTCAAAAGATTAAATGTTAAAATTTCATCTATATTGACCATTTTGGAATCGTTCGACAGGTCCGGAGTCATCGTTTTTCATCAGAAAATGGATTTTTGGGACTGTACCAAAAATTATTCAAAATGTCAAATGGATCGTGCCTCATGTTGAATAACCACTTTTTAACCCCTCAGAGTGACCAAAATGGCCATTTTTACAGAGTTTTGCTTACTCAAAAGCTTCAATTTTGACAAATTTCAGGGACATAAATGACTTTAAACACACTGATTTTAGTTGAAAAAGTCATAATTCACATCCAACAGTCATTTAGAGTCAAAAGATTAAATGTTAAAATTTCATCCATATTGACCATTTTGGAAACGTTCGACAGGTCCGGAGTCATCGTTTTTCATCAAAAAATTGATTTTTGGGACTGTACCAAAAATGATTCAAAATGTCAAATGGATCGTGCCTCATGTTGAATAACCACTTTGTAACCCCTCAGAGTGACCAACATTGCCATTTTTACAGAGTTTTGCTTACTCAAAAGCTTCAATTTTGACCAATTTCACACATAGAAATGACTTTAAACACACTTATTTTAGTTGAAAAGGTCATAATTCACATCCAACAGTCATTTGGAGTCAAAAGATTAAATGTTAAAATTTCATCCATATTGACCATTTTGGGAACGTTCGACAGGTCCGGAGTCATCGTTTTTCATCAGAAAATGGATTTTTGGGACTGTACCAAAAATGATTCAAAATGTCAAATGGATCGTGCCTCATGTTGAATAACTAATTTTTAACCCCTCAGAGTGACCAACATTGCCATTTTTACAGAGTTTTGCTTACTCAAAAGCTTCAATTTTGACCAATTTCAGGCACATAAATGACTATAAACACACTTATTTTAGTTGAAAAAGTCATAATTCACATCCAACAGTCATTTAGAGTCAAAAGATTAAATGTTAAAATTTCATCCATATTGACCATTTTGGAATCGTTCGAAAGGTCCGGAGTCATCGTTTTTCATCAGAAAATGGATTTTTGGGACTGTACCAAAAATTATTCAAAATGTCAAATGAATCGTGCCTCATGTTGAATACCCACTTTTTAACCCCTCAGAGTGACCAAAATGGCCATTTTTACAGAGTTTTGCTTACTCAAAAGCTTCAATTTTGACCAATTTCAGGGACATAAATGACTTTAAACACACTTATTTTAGTTGAAAAAGTCACAATTCACATCCAACAGTCATTTAGAGTCAAAAGATTAAATGTTAAAATTTCATCCATATTACGTTCGACAGGTCCGGAGTCATCGGTTTTCATCAGAAAATGGATTTTTGGGACTGTACCAAAAATGATTCAAAATATCATATGGATCGTGCCTCATGTTGAATAACCACTTTTTAACCCCTCAGAGTGACCAACATTGCCATTTTTACAGAGTTTTGCTTACTCAAAAGCTTCAATTTTGACCAATTTCAGGCACAGAAATGATTTTAAACACACTTATTTTTGTTGAAAAGGTCATAATTCACATCCAACAGTCATTTGGAGTCAAAAGATTAAATGTTAAAATTTCATCCATATTGACCGTTTTGGGAACGTTAGACAGGTCCGGAGTCATCGTTTTTCATCAGAAAATGGATTTTTGGGACTGTACCAAAAATGATTCAAAATGTCAAATGGATCGTGCCTCATGTTGAATAACCACTTTGTAACCCCTCAGAGTGACCAACATTGCCATTTTTACAGAGTTTTGCTTACTCAAAAGCTTCAATTTTGACCAATTTCAGACATAGAAATGACTTTAAACACACTTATTTTAGTTGAAAAGGTCATAATTCACATCCAACAGTCATTTGGAGTCAAAAGATTAAATGTTAAAATTTCATCCATATTGACCATTTTGGGAACGTTAGACAGGTCCGGAGTCATCGTTTTTCATCAGAAAATGGATTTTTGGGACTGTACCAAAAATGATTCAAAATATCAAATGGATCGTGCCTCATGTTGAATAACCACTTTGTAACCCCTCAGAGTGACCAACATTGCCATTTTTAGAGAGTTTGGCTTACTCAAAAGCTTCAATGTTGACCAATTTCAGGCACAGAAATGACTTTAAACACACTTATTTTTGTTGAAAAGGTCATAATTCACATCCAACAGTCATTTGGAGTCAAGAGATTAAATGTTAAAATGTCATCCATATTGACCATTTTGGAAACGTTCGACAGGTCCGGAGTCATCGTTTTTCATCAAAAAATTGATTTTTGGGACTGTACCAAAAATGATTCAAAATGTCAAACGGATCGTGCCTCATGTTGAATAACCACTTTTTAACCCCTCAGAGTGACCAACATTGCCATTTTTACAGAGTTTTGCTTACTCAAAAGCTTCAATTTTGACCAATTTCAGGCACAGAAATTACTTTAAACATACTTATTTTAGTTGAAAAGGTCATAATTCACATCCAACAGTCATTTGGAGTCAAAAGATTAAATGTTAAAATTTCATCTATATTGACCATTTTGGAATCGTTCGACAGGTCCGGAGTCATCGTTTTTCATCAGAAAATGGATTTTTGGGACTGTACCAAAAATTATTCAAAATGTCAAATGGATCGTGCCTCATGTTGAATAACCACTTTTTAACCCCTCAGAGTGACCAAAATGGCCATTTTTACAGAGTTTTGCTTACTCAAAAGCTTCAATTTTGACAAATTTCAGGGACATAAATGACTTTAAACACACTGATTTTAGTTGAAAAAGTCATAATTCACATCCAACAGTCATTTAGAGTCAAAAGATTAAATGTTAAAATTTCATCCATATTGACCATTTTGGAAACGTTCGACAGGTCCGGAGTCATCGTTTTTCATCAAAAAATTGATTTTTGGGACTGTACCAAAAATGATTCAAAATGTCAAATGGATCGTGCCTCATGTTGAATAACCACTTTGTAACCCCTCAGAGTGACCAACATTGCCATTTTTACAGAGTTTTGCTTACTCAAAAGCTTCAATTTTGACCAATTTCACACATAGAAATGACTTTAAACACACTTATTTTAGTTGAAAAGGTCATAATTCACATCCAACAGTCATTTGGAGTCAAAAGATTAAATGTTAAAATTTCATCCATATTGACCATTTTGGGAACGTTCGACAGGTCCGGAGTCATCGTTTTTCATCAGAAAATGGATTTTTGGGACTGTACCAAAAATGATTCAAAATGTCAAATGGATCGTGCCTCATGTTGAATAACTAATTTTTAACCCCTCAGAGTGACCAACATTGCCATTTTTACAGAGTTTTGCTTACTCAAAAGCTTCAATCTTGACCAATTTCAGGCACAGAAATGACTTTAAACACACTTATTTTTGTTGAAAAGGTCATGATTCACATCCAACCGTCATTTGGAGTCAAAAGATTAAAAGTTCAAATTTCATCCATATTTACCATTTTGGGAACGTTCGACAGGTCCGGAGTCATCGTTTTTCATCAGAAAATGGATTTTTAGGACTGTTCCAAAAATGATTCAAAATGTCCATTGGATTGTGCCTCATGTTGAATAACCACTTTTTAACCCCTCAGAGTGACCAAAATGGCCATTTTTACAGAGTTTTGCTTACTCAAAAGCTTCAATTTTGACCAATTTCAGGCACATAAATGACTATAAACACACTTATTTTAGTTGAAAAAGTCATAATTCACATCCAACAGTCATTTAGAGTCAAAAGATTAAATGTTAAAATTTCATCCATATTGACCATTTTGGAATCGTTCGAAAGGTCCGGAGTCATCGTTTTTCATCAGAAAATGGATTTTTGGGACTGTACCAAAAATTATTCAAAATGTCAAATGAATCGTGCCTCATGTTGAATACCCACTTTTTAACCCCTCAGAGTGACCAAAATGGCCATTTTTACAGAGTTTTGCTTACTCAAAAGCTTCAATTTTGACCAATTTCAGGGACATAAATGACTTTAAACACACTTATTTTAGTTGAAAAAGTCACAATTCACATCCAACAGTCATTTAGAGTCAAAAGATTAAATGTTAAAATTTCATCCATATTACGTTCGACAGGTCCGGAGTCATCGGTTTTCATCAGAAAATGGATTTTTGGGACTGTACCAAAAATGATTCAAAATATCATATGGATCGTGCCTCATGTTGAATAACCACTTTTTAACCCCTCAGAGTGACCAACATTGCCATTTTTACAGAGTTTTGCTTACTCAAAAGCTTCAATTTTGACCAATTTCAGGCACAGAAATGATTTTAAACACACTTATTTTTGTTGAAAAGGTCATAATTCACATCCAACAGTCATTTGGAGTCAAAAGATTAAATGTTAAAATTTCATCCATATTGACCGTTTTGGGAACGTTAGACAGGTCCGGAGTCATCGTTTTTCATCAGAAAATGGATTTTTGGGACTGTACCAAAAATGATTCAAAATGTCAAATGGATCGTGCCTCATGTTGAATAACCACTTTGTAACCCCTCAGAGTGACCAACATTGCCATTTTTACAGAGTTTTGCTTACTCAAAAGCTTCAATTTTGACCAATTTCAGACATAGAAATGACTTTAAACACACTTATTTTAGTTGAAAAGGTCATAATTCACATCCAACAGTCATTTGGAGTCAAAAGATTAAATGTTAAAATTTCATCCATATTGACCATTTTGGGAACGTTCGACAGGTCCGGAGTCATCGTTTTTCATCAGAAAATGGATTTTTGGGACTGTACCAAAAATGATTCAAAATGTCAAATGGATCGTGCCTCATGTTGAATAACCACTTTTTAACCCCTCAGAGTGACCAAAATGGCCATTTTTACAGAGTTTTGCTTACTCAAAAGCTTCAATTTTGACCAATTTCAGGCACAGAAATGACTTTAAACACACTTATGTTAGTTGAAAAGGTCATAATTCACATCCAACAGTCATTTGGAGTCAAAAGATTAAAAGTTAAAATTTCATCCATATTGACCATTTTGGAATCGTTCGACTGGTCCGGAGTCATCGTTTTTCATCAGAAAATGGATTTTTGGGACGGTACCAAAAATTATTCAAAATGTCAAATGGATCGTGCCTCATGTTGAATAACCACTTTTTAACCCCTCAGAGTGACCAAAATGGCAATTTTTACAGAGTTTTGCTTACTCAAAAGCTTCAATTTTGACCAATTTCAGGCACATAAATGACTTTAAACACACTTATTTTAGTTGAAAAAGTCATAATTCCCATCCAACAGTCATTTGGAGTCAAAAGATTAAATGTTAAAATGTCATCCATATTGACCATTTTGGAAACGTTCGACAGGTCCGGAGTCATCGTTTTTCATCAAAAAATTGATTTTTGGGACTGTACCAAAAATGATTCAAAATGTCAAACGGATCGTGCCTCATGTTGAATAACCACTTTGTAACCCCTCAGAGTGACCAACATTGCCATTTTTACAGAGTTTTGCTTACTCAAAAGCTTCAATCTTGACCAATTTCAGGCACAGAAATGACTTTAAACACACTTATTTTTGTTGAAAAGGTCATGATTCACATCCAACCGTCATTTGGAGTCAAAAGATTAAAAGTTCAAATTTCATCCATATTTACCATTTTGGGAACGTTCGACAGGTCCGGAGTCATCGTTTTTCATCAGAAAATGGATTTTTAGGACTGTTCCAAAAATGATTCAAAATGTCCATTGGATTGTGCCTCATGTTGAATAACCACTTTTTAACCCCTCAGAGTGACCAAAATGGCCATTTTTACAGAGTTTTGCTTACTCAAAAGCTTCAATTTTGACCAATTTCAGGCACATAAATGACTATAAACACACTTATTTTAGTTGAAAAAGTCATAATTCACATCCAACAGTCATTTAGAGTCAAAAGATTAAATGTTAAAATTTCATCCATATTGACCATTTTGGAATCGTTCGAAAGGTCCGGAGTCATCATTTTTCATCAGAAAATTGATTTTTGGGACTGTACCAAAAATTATTCAAAATGTCAAATGAATCGTGCCTCATGTTGAATACCCACTTTTTAACCCCTCAGAGTGACCAAAATGGCCATTTTTACAGAGTTTTGCTTACTCAAAAGCTTCAATTTTGACCAATTTCAGGGACATAAATGACTTTAAACACACTTATTTTAGTTGAAAAAGTCACAATTCACATCCAACAGTCATTTAGAGTCAAAAGATTAAATGTTAAAATTTCATCCATATTACGTTCGACAGGTCCGGAGTCATCGGTTTTCATCAGAAAATGGATTTTTGGGACTGTACCAAAAATGATTCAAAATATCATATGGATCGTGCCTCATGTTGAATAACCACTTTTTAACCCCTCAGAGTGACCAACATTGCCATTTTTACAGAGTTTTGCTTACTCAAAAGCTTCAATTTTGACCAATTTCAGGCACAGAAATGATTTTAAACACACTTATTTTTGTTGAAAAGGTCATAATTCACATCCAACAGTCATTTGGAGTCAAAAGATTAAATGTTAAAATTTCATCCATATTGACCGTTTTGGGAACGTTAGACAGGTCCGGAGTCATCGTTTTTCATCAGAAAATGGATTTTTGGGACTGTACCAAAAATGATTCAAAATGTCAAATGGATCGTGCCTCATGTTGAATAACCACTTTGTAACCCCTCAGAGTGACCAACATTGCCATTTTTACAGAGTTTTGCTTACTCAAAAGCTTCAATTTTGACCAATTTCAGACATAGAAATGACTTTAAACACACTTATTTTAGTTGAAAAGGTCATAATTCACATCCAACAGTCATTTGGAGTCAAAAGATTAAATGTTAAAATTTCATCCATATTGACCATTTTGGGAACGTTCGACAGGTCCGGAGTCATCGTTTTTCATCAGAAAATGGATTTTTGGGACTGTACCAAAAATGATTCAAAATGTCAAATGGATCGTGCCTCATGTTGAATAACCACTTTTTAACCCCTCAGAGTGACCAAAATGGCCATTTTTAAAGAGTTTTGCTTACTCAAAAGCTTCAATTTTGACCAATTTCAGGCACAGAAATGACTTTAAACACACTTATGTTAGTTGAAAAGGTCATAATTCACATCCAACAGTCATTTGGAGTCAAAAGATTAAAAGTTAAAATTTCATCCATATTGACCATTTTGGAATCGTTCGACTGGTCTGGAGTCATCGTTTTTCATCAGAAAATGGATTTTTGGGACGGTACCAAAAATTATTCAAAATGTCAAATGGATCGTGCCTCATGTTGAATAACCACTTTTTAACCCCTCAGAGTGACCAAAATGGCAATTTTTACAGAGTTTTGCTTACTCAAAAGCTTCAATTTTGACCAATTTCAGGCACATAAATGACTTTAAACACACTTATTTTAGTTGAAAAAGTCATAATTTCCATCCAACAGTCATTTGGAGTCAAAAGATTAAATGTTAAAATGTCATCCATATTGACCATTTTGGAAACGTTCGACAGGTCCGGAGTCATCGTTTTTCATCAAAAAATTGATTTTTGGGACTGTACCAAAAATGATTCAAAATGTCAAACGGATCGTGCCTCATGTTGAAAACCACTTTGTAACCCCTCAGAGTGACTAACATTGCCATTTTTAGAGAGTTTGGCTTACTCAAAAGCTTCAATGTTGACCAATTTCAGGCACAGAAATGACTTTAAACACACTTATTTTTGTTGAAAAGGTCATAATTCACATCCAACAGTCATTTGGAGTCGAAAGATTAAATGTTAAAATTTCATCCATATTGACCATTTTGGAATCGTTCGACAGGTCCGGAGTCATCGTTTTTCATCAGAAAATGGATTTTTGGGACTGTACCAAAAATTATTCAAAATGTCAAATGGATCGTGCCTCATGTTGAATAACCACTTTTTAACCCCTCAGAGTGACCAAAATGGCCATTTTTACAGAGTTTTGCTTACTCAAAAGCTTCAATTTTGACCAATTTCAGGCACATAAATGACTTTAAACACACTCATTTTAGTTGATAAGTCATAATTCCCATCCAACAGTCATTTGGAGTCAAAAGATTAAATGTTAAAATTTCATCCATATTGACCATTTTGGGAACGTTAGACAGGTCCGGAGTCATCGTTTTTCATCAGAAAATGGATTTTTGGGACTGTACCAAAAATGATTCAAAATGTCAAATGGATCGTGCCTCATGTTGAATAACCACTTTGTAACCCCTCAGAGTGACCAACATTGCCATTTTTACAGAGTTTTGCTTACTCAAAAGCTTCAATTTTGACCAATTTCAGACATAGAAATGACTTTAAACACACTTATTTTAGTTGAAAAGGTCATAATTCACATCCAACAGTCATTTGGAGTCAAAAGATTAAATGTTCAAATTTCATCCATATTTACCATTTTGGGAACGTTCGACAGGTCCGGAGTCATCGTTTTTCATCAGAAAATGGATTTTTAGGACTGTTCCAAAAATGATTCAAAATGTCCATTGGATTGTGCCTCATGTTGAATAACCACTTTTTAACCCCTCAGAGTGACCAAAATGGCCATTTTTACAGAGTTTTGCTTACTCAAAAGCTTCAATTTTGACAAATGTCAGGGACATAAATGACTTTAAACACACTGATTTTAGTTGAAAAAGTCATAATTCACATCCAACAGTCATTTAGAGTCAAAAGATTAAATGTTAAAATTTCATCCATATTGACCATTTTGGAAACGTTCGACAGGTCCGGAGTCATCGTTTTTCATCAAAAAATTGATTTTTGGGACTGTACCAAAAATGATTCAAAATGTCAAATGGATCGTGCCTCATGTTGAATAACCACTTTTTAACCCCTCAGAGTGACAAACATTGCCATTTTTACAGAGTTTTGCTTACTCAAAAGCTTCAATTTTGACCAATTTCAGGCACAAAAATGACTTTAAACACACTTATGTTAGTTGAAAAGGTCATAATTCACATCCAACAGTCATTTGGAGTCAAAAGATTAAATGTTAAAATTTCATCCATATTGACCATTTTGGAATCGTTCGACTGGTCCGGAGTCATCGTTTTTCATCAGAAAATGGATTTTTGGGACTGTACCAAAAATGATTCAAAATGTCAAATGGATCGTGCCTCATGTTGAATAACCACTTTTTAACCCCTCAGAGTGACCAACATTGCCATTTTTACAGAGTTTTGCTTACTCAAAAGCTTCAATTTTGACCAATTTCAGGCACATAAATGACTTTAAACACACTCATTTTAGTTGATAAGTCATAATTCCCATCCAACAGTCATTTGGAGTCAAAAGATTAAATGTTAAAATTTCATCCATATTGACCATTTTGGGAACGTTAGACAGGTCCGGAGTCATCGTTTTTCATCAGAAAATGGATTTTTGGGACTGTACCAAAAATGATTCAAAATGTCAAATGGATCGTGCCTCATGTTGAATAACCACTTTGTAACCCCTCAGAGTGACCAACATTGCCATTTTTAGAGAGTTTGGCTTACTCAAAAGCTTCAATGTTGACCAATTTCAGGCACAGAAATGACTTTAAACACACTTATTTTTGTTGAAAAGGTCATAATTCACATCCAACAGTCATTTGGAGTCAAGAGATTAAATGTTAAAATGTCATCCATATTGACCATTTTGGAAACGTTCGACAGGTCCGGAGTCATCGTTTTTCATCAAAAAATTGATTTTTGGGACTGTACCAAAAATGATTCAAAATGTCAAACGGATCGTGTCTCATGTTGAATAACCACTTTTTAACCCCTCAGAGTGACCAACATTGCCATTTTTACAGAGTTTTGCTTACTCAAAAGCTTCAATTTTGACCAATTTCAGGCACAGAAATGACTTTAAACATACTTATTTTAGTTGAAAAGGTCATAATTCACATCCAACAGTCATTTGGAGTCAAAAGATTAAATGTTAAAATTTCATCTATATTGACCATTTTGGAATCGTTCGACAGGTCCGGAGTCATCGTTTTTCATCAGAAAATTGATTTTTGGGACTGTACCAAAAATTATTCAAAATGTCAAATGGATCGTGCCTCATGTTGAATAACCACTTTTTAACCCCTCAGAGTGACCAAAATGGCCATTTTTACAGAGTTTTGCTTACTCAAAAGCTTCAATTTTGACAAATTTCAGGGACATAAATGACTTTAAACACACTGATTTTAGTTGAAAAAGTCATAATTCACATCCAACAGTCATTTAGAGTCAAAAGATTAAATGTTAAAATTTCATCCATATTGACCATTTTGGAAACGTTCGACAGGTCCGGAGTCATCGTTTTTCATCAAAAAATTGATTTTTGGGACTGTACCAAAAATGATTCAAAATGTCAAATGGATCGTGCCTCATGTTGAATAACCACTTTGTAACCCCTCAGAGTGACCAACATTGCCATTTTTACAGAGTTTTGCTTACTCAAAAGCTTCAATTTTGACCAATTTCACACATAGAAATGACTTTAAACACACTTATTTTAGTTGAAAAGGTCATAATTCACATCCAACAGTCATTTGGAGTCAAAAGATTAAATGTTAAAATTTCATCCATATTGACCATTTTGGGAACGTTCGACAGGTCCGGAGTCATCGTTTTTCATCAGAAAATGGATTTTTGGGACTGTACCAAAAATGATTCAAAATGTCAAATGGATCGTGCCTCATGTTGAATAACTAATTTTTAACCCCTCAGAGTGACCAACATTGCCATTTTTACAGAGTTTTGCTTACTCAAAAGCTTCAATCTTGACCAATTTCAGGCACAGAAATGACTTTAAACACACTTATTTTTGTTGAAAAGGTCATGATTCACATCCAACCGTCATTTGGAGTCAAAAGATTAAAAGTTCAAATTTCATCCATATTTACCATTTTGGGAACGTTCGACAGGTCCGGAGTCATCGTTTTTCATCAGAAAATGGATTTTTAGGACTGTTCCAAAAATGATTCAAAATGTCCATTGGATTGTGCCTCATGTTGAATAACCACTTTTTAACCCCTCAGAGTGACCAAAATGGCCATTTTTACAGAGTTTTGCTTACTCAAAAGCTTCAATTTTGACCAATTTCAGGCACATAAATGACTATAAACACACTTATTTTAGTTGAAAAAGTCATAATTCACATCCAACAGTCATTTAGAGTCAAAAGATTAAATGTTAAAATTTCATCCATATTGACCATTTTGGAATCGTTCGAAAGGTCCGGAGTCATCGTTTTTCATCAGAAAATGGATTTTTGGGACTGTACCAAAAATTATTCAAAATGTCAAATGAATCGTGCCTCATGTTGAATACCCACTTTTTAACCCCTCAGAGTGACCAAAATGGCCATTTTTACAGAGTTTTGCTTACTCAAAAGCTTCAATTTTGACCAATTTCAGGGACATAAATGACTTTAAACACACTTATTTTAGTTGAAAAAGTCACAATTCACATCCAACAGTCATTTAGAGTCAAAAGATTAAATGTTAAAATTTCATCCATATTACGTTCGGCAGGTCCGGAGTCATCGGTTTTCATCAGAAAATGGATTTTTGGGACTGTACCAAAAATGATTCAAAATGTCAAATGGATCGTGCCTCATGTTGAATAACCACTTTGTAACCCCTCAGAGTGACCAACATTGCCATTTTTACAGAGTTTTGCTTACTCAAAAGCTTCAATTTTGACCAATTTCAGACATAGAAATGACTTTAAACACACTTATTTTAGTTGAAAAGGTCATAATTCACATCCAACAGTCATTTGGAGTCAAAAGATTAAATGTTAAAATTTCATCCATATTGACCATTTTGGGAACGTTCGACAGGTCCGGAGTCATCGTTTTTCATCAGAAAATGGATTTTTGGGACTGTACCAAAAATGATTCAAAATGTCAAATGGATCGTGCCTCATGTTGAATAACCACTTTTTAACCCCTCAGAGTGACCAAAATGGCCATTTTTACAGAGTTTTGCTTACTCAAAAGCTTCAATTTTGACCAATTTCAGGCACAGAAATGACTTTAAACACACTTATGTTAGTTGAAAAGGTCATAATTCACATCCAACAGTCATTTGGAGTCAAAAGATTAAAAGTTAAAATTTCATCCATATTGACCATTTTGGAATCGTTCGACTGGTCCGGAGTCATCGTTTTTCATCAGAAAATGGATTTTTGGGACGGTACCAAAAATTATTCAAAATGTCAAATGGATCGTGCCTCATGTTGAATAACCACTTTTTAACCCCTCAGAGTGACCAAAATGGCAATTTTTACAGAGTTTTGCTTACTCAAAAGCTTCAATTTTGACCAATTTCAGGCACATAAATGACTTTAAACACACTTATTTTAGTTGAAAAAGTCATAATTCCCATCCAACAGTCATTTGGAGTCAAAAGATTAAATGTTAAAATGTCATCCATATTGACCATTTTGGAAACGTTCGACAGGTCCGGAGTCATCGATTTTCATCAAAAAATTGATTTTTGGGACTGTACCAAAAATGATTCAAAATGTCAAACGGATCGTGCCTCATGTTGAATAACCACTTTGTAACCCCTCAGAGTGACCAACATTGCCATTTTTACAGAGTTTTGCTTACTCAAAAGCTTCAATCTTGACCAATTTCAGGCACAGAAATGACTTTAAACACACTTATTTTTGTTGAAAAGGTCATGATTCACATCCAACCGTCATTTGGAGTCAAAAGATTAAAAGTTCAAATTTCATCCATATTTACCATTTTGGGAACGTTCGACAGGTCCGGAGTCATCGTTTTTCATCAGAAAATGGATTTTTAGGACTGTTCCAAAAATGATTCAAAATGTCCATTGGATTGTGCCTCATGTTGAATAACCACTTTTTAACCCCTCAGAGTGACCAAAATGGCCATTTTTACAGAGTTTTGCTTACTCAAAAGCTTCAATTTTGACCAATTTCAGGCACATAAATGACTATAAACACACTTATTTTAGTTGAAAAAGTCATAATTCACATCCAACAGTCATTTAGAGTCAAAAGATTAAATGTTAAAATTTCATCCATATTGACCATTTTGGAATCGTTCGAAAGGTCCGGAGTCATCATTTTTCATCAGAAAATTGATTTTTGGGACTGTACCAAAAATTATTCAAAATGTCAAATGAATCGTGCCTCATGTTGAATACCCACTTTTTAACCCCTCAGAGTGACCAAAATGGCCATTTTTACAGAGTTTTGCTTACTCAAAAGCTTCAATTTTGACCAATTTCAGGGACATAAATGACTTTAAACACACTTATTTTAGTTGAAAAAGTCACAATTCACATCCAACAGTCATTTAGAGTCAAAAGATTAAATGTTAAAATTTCATCCATATTACGTTCGACAGGTCCGGAGTCATCGGTTTTCATCAGAAAATGGATTTTTGGGACTGTACCAAAAATGATTCAAAATATCATATGGATCGTGCCTCATGTTGAATAACCACTTTTTAACCCCTCAGAGTGACCAACATTGCCATTTTTACAGAGTTTTGCTTACTCAAAAGCTTCAATTTTGACCAATTTCAGGCACAGAAATGATTTTAAACACACTTATTTTTGTTGAAAAGGTCATAATTCACATCCAACAGTCATTTGGAGTCAAAAGATTAAATGTTAAAATTTCATCCATATTGACCGTTTTGGGAACGTTAGACAGGTCCGGAGTCATCGTTTTTCATCAGAAAATGGATTTTTGGGACTGTACCAAAAATGATTCAAAATGTCAAATGGATCGTGCCTCATGTTGAATAACCACTTTGTAACCCCTCAGAGTGACCAACATTGCCATTTTTACAGAGTTTTGCTTACTCAAAAGCTTCAATTTTGACCAATTTCAGACATAGAAATGACTTTAAACACACTTATTTTAGTTGAAAAGGTCATAATTCACATCCAACAGTCATTTGGAGTCAAAAGATTAAATGTTAAAATTTCATCCATATTGACCATTTTGGGAACGTTCGACAGGTCCGGAGTCATCGTTTTTCATCAGAAAATGGATTTTTGGGACTGTACCAAAAATGATTCAAAATGTCAAATGGATCGTGCCTCATGTTGAATAACCACTTTTTAACCCCTCAGAGTGACCAAAATGGCCATTTTTAAAGAGTTTTGCTTACTCAAAAGCTTCAATTTTGACCAATTTCAGGCACAGAAATGACTTTAAACACACTTATGTTAGTTGAAAAGGTCATAATTCACATCCAACAGTCATTTGGAGTCAAAAGATTAAAAGTTAAAATTTCATCCATATTGACCATTTTGGAATCGTTCGACTGGTCTGGAGTCATCGTTTTTCATCAGAAAATGGATTTTTGGGACGGTACCAAAAATTATTCAAAATGTCAAATGGATCGTGCCTCATGTTGAATAACCACTTTTTAACCCCTCAGAGTGACCAAAATGGCAATTTTTACAGAGTTTTGCTTACTCAAAAGCTTCAATTTTGACCAATTTCAGGCACATAAATGACTTTAAACACACTTATTTTAGTTGAAAAAGTCATAATTTCCATCCAACAGTCATTTGGAGTCAAAAGATTAAATGTTAAAATGTCATCCATATTGACCATTTTGGAAACGTTCGACAGGTCCGGAGTCATCGTTTTTCATCAAAAAATTGATTTTTGGGACTGTACCAAAAATGATTCAAAATGTCAAACGGATCGTGCCTCATGTTGAAAACCACTTTGTAACCCCTCAGAGTGACTAACATTGCCATTTTTAGAGAGTTTGGCTTACTCAAAAGCTTCAATGTTGACCAATTTCAGGCACAGAAATGACTTTAAACACACTTATTTTTGTTGAAAAGGTCATAATTCACATCCAACAGTCATTTGGAGTCGAAAGATTAAATGTTAAAATTTCATCCATATTGACCATTTTGGAATCGTTCGACAGGTCCGGAGTCATCGTTTTTCATCAGAAAATGGATTTTTGGGACTGTACCAAAAATTATTCAAAATGTCAAATGGATCGTGCCTCATGTTGAATAACCACTTTTTAACCCCTCAGAGTGACCAAAATGGCCATTTTTACAGAGTTTTGCTTACTCAAAAGCTTCAATTTTGACAAATGTCAGGGACATAAATGACTTTAAACACACTGATTTTAGTTGAAAAAGTCATAATTCACATCCAACAGTCATTTAGAGTCAAAAGATTAAATGTTAAAATTTCATCCATATTGACCATTTTGGAAACGTTCGACAGGTCCGGAGTCATCGTTTTTCATCAAAAAATTGATTTTTGGGACTGTACCAAAAATGATTCAAAATGTCAAATGGATCGTGCCTCATGTTGAATAACCACTTTTTAACCCCTCAGAGTGACCAACATTGCCATTTTTACAGAGTTTTGCTTACTCAAAAGCTTCAATTTTGACCAATTTCAGGCACAAAAATGACTTTAAACACACTTATGTTAGTTGAAAAGGTCATAATTCACATCCAACAGTCATTTGGAGTCAAAAGATTAAATGTTAAAATTTCATCCATATTGACCATTTTGGAATCGTTCGACTGGTCCGGAGTCATCGTTTTTCATCAGAAAATGGATTTTTGGGACTGTACCAAAAATGATTCAAAATGTCAAATGGATCGTGCCTCATGTTGAATAACCACTTTTTAACCCCTCAGAGTGACCAACATTGCCATTTTTACAGAGTTTTGCTTACTCAAAAGCTTCAATTTTGACCAATTTCAGGCACATAAATGACTTTAAACACACTCATTTTAGTTGATAAGTCATAATTCCCATCCAACAGTCATTTGGAGTCAAAAGATTAAATGTTAAAATTTCATCCATATTGACCATTTTGGGAACGTTAGACAGGTCCGGAGTCATCGTTTTTCATCAGAAAATGGATTTTTGGGACTGTACCAAAAATGATTCAAAATGTCAAATGGATCGTGCCTCATGTTGAATAACCACTTTGTAACCCCTCAGAGTGACCAACATTGCCATTTTTACAGAGTTTTGCTTACTCAAAAGCTTCAATTTTGACCAATTTCAGACATAGAAATGACTTTAAACACACTTATTTTAGTTGAAAAGGTCATAATTCACATCCAACAGTCATTTGGAGTCAAAAGATTAAATGTTCAAATTTCATCCATATTTACCATTTTGGGAACGTTCGACAGGTCCGGAGTCATCGTTTTTCATCAGAAAATGTATTTTTAGGACTGTTCCAAAAATGATTCAAAATGTCCATTGGATTGTGCCTCATGTTGAATAACCACTTTTTAACCCCTCAGAGTGACCAAAATGGCCATTTTTACAGAGTTTTGCTTACTCAAAAGCTTCAATTTTGACAAATGTCAGGGACATAAATGACTTTAAACACACTGATTTTAGTTGAAAAAGTCATAATTCACATCCAACAGTCATTTAGAGTCAAAAGATTAAATGTTAAAATTTCATCCATATTGACCATTTTGGAAACGTTCGACAGGTCCGGAGTCATCGTTTTTCATCAAAAAATTGATTTTTGGGACTGTACCAAAAATGATTCAAAATGTCAAATGGATCGTGCCTCATGTTGAATAACCACTTTTTAACCCCTCAGAGTGACAAACATTGCCATTTTTACAGAGTTTTGCTTACTCAAAAGCTTCAATTTTGACCAATTTCAGGCACAAAAATGACTTTAAACACACTTATGTTAGTTGAAAAGGTCATAATTCACATCCAACAGTCATTTGGAGTCAAAAGATTAAATGTTAAAATTTCATCCATATTGACCATTTTGGAATCGTTCGACTGGTCCGGAGTCATCGTTTTTCATCAGAAAATGGATTTTTGGGACTGTACCAAAAATGATTCAAAATGTCAAATGGATCGTGCCTCATGTTGAATAACCACTTTTTAACCCCTCAGAGTGACCAACATTGCCATTTTTACAGAGTTTTGCTTACTCAAAAGCTTCAATTTTGACCAATTTCAGGCACATAAATGACTTTAAACACACTCATTTTAGTTGATAAGTCATAATTCCCATCCAACAGTCATTTGGAGTCAAAAGATTAAATGTTAAAATTTCATCCATATTGACCATTTTGGGAACGTTAGACAGGTCCGGAGTCATCGTTTTTCATCAGAAAATGGATTTTTGGGACTGTACCAAAAATGATTCAAAATGTCAAATGGATCGTGCCTCATGTTGAATAACCACTTTGTAACCCCTCAGAGTGACCAACATTGCCATTTTTACAGAGTTTTGCTTACTCAAAAGCTTCAATTTTGACCAATTTCAGACATAGAAATGACTTTAAACACACTTATTTTAGTTGAAAAGGTCATAATTCACATCCAACAGTCATTTGGAGTCAAAAGATTAAATGTTCAAATTTCATCCATATTTACCATTTTGGGAACGTTCGACAGGTCCGGAGTCATCGTTTTTCATCAGAAAATGGATTTTTAGGACTGTTCCAAAAATGATTCAAAATGTCCATTGGATTGTGCCTCATGTTGAATAACCACTTTTTAACCCCTCAGAGTGACCAAAATGGCCATTTTTACAGAGTTTTGCTTACTCAAAAGCTTCAATTTTGACCAATTTCAGGCACATAAATGACTATAAACACACTTATTTTAGTTGAAAAAGTCATAATTCACATCCAACAGTCATTTAGAGTCAAAAGATTAAATGTTAAAATTTCATCCATATTGACCATTTTGGAATCGTTCAAAAGGTCCGGAGTCATCGTTTTTCATCAGAAAATGGATTTTTGGGACTGTACCAAAAATTATTCAAAATGTCAAATGAATCGTGCCTCATGTTGAATAACCACTTTTAAACCTCTCAGAGTGACCAAAATGGCCATTTTTACAGAGTTTTGCTTACTCAAAAGCTTCAATTTTGACCAATTTCAGGGACATAAATGACTTTAAACACACTTATTTTAGTTGAAAAAGTCATAATTCACATCCAACAGTCATTTGGAGTCAAAAGATTAAATGTTAAAATTTCATCCATATTGACCATTTTGGGAACGTTCGGCAGGTCCGGAGTCATCGTTTTTCATCAGAAAATGGATTTTTTGGACTGTACCAAAAATGATTCAAAATGTCAAATGGATCGTGCCTCATGTTGAATAACCACTTTTTAACACCTCAGAGTGACCAAAATGGCCATTTTTACAGAGTTTTGCTTACTCAAAAGCTTCAATTTTGACCAATTTCAGGCACAGAAATGACTTTAAACACACTTATGTTAGTTGAAAAGGTCATAATTCACATCCAACAGTCATTTGGAGTCAAAAGATTAAAAGTTAAAATTTCATCCATATTGACCATTTTGGAATCGTTCGACTGGTCCGGAGTCATCGTTTTTCATCAGAATATGGATTTTTGGGACGGTACCAAAAATTATTCAAAATGTCAAATGGATCGTGCCTCATGTTGAATAACCACTTTTTAACCCCTCAGAGTGACCAAAATGGCAATTTTTACAGAGTTTTGCTTACTCAAAAGCTTCAATTTTGACCAATTTCAGGCACATAAATGACTTTAAACACACTTATTTTAGTTGAAAAAGTCATAATTCCCATCCAACAGTCATTTGGAGTCAAAAGATTAAATGTTAAAATTTCATCCATATTGACCATTTTGGAATCGTTCGACTGGTCCGGAGTCATCGTTTTTCATCAGAAAATTGATTTTTGGGACTGTACCAAAAATGATTCAAAATGTCAAATGGATCGTGCCTCATGTTGAATAACCACTTTTTAACCCCTCAGAGTGACCAACATTGCCATTTTTACAGAGTTTTGCTTACTCAAAAGCTTCAATTTTGACCAATTTCAGGCACATAAATGACTTTAAACACACTCATTTTAGTTGAAAAAGTCATAATTCCCATCCAACAGTCATTTGGAGTCAAAAGATTAAATGTTAAAATTTCATCCATATTGACCATTTTGGGAACGTTAGACAGGTCCGGAGTCATCGTTTTTCATCAGAAAATGGATTTTTGGGACTGTACCAAAAATGATTCAAAATGTCAAATGGATCGTGCCTCATGTTGAATAACCACTTTGTAACCCCTCAGAGTGACCAACATTGCCATTTTTAGAGAGTTTGGCTTACTCAAAAGCTTCAATGTTGACCAATTTCAGGCACAGAAATGACTTTAAACACACTTATTTTAGTTGAAAAGGTCATAATTCACATCCAACAGTCATTTGGAGTCAAAAGATTAAATGTTCAAATTTCATCCATATTTACCATTTTGGGAACGTTCGACAGGTCCGGAGTCATCGTTTTTCATCAGAAAATGGATTTTTAGGACTGTTCCAAAAATGATTCAAAATGTCCATTGGATTGTGCCTCATGTTGAATAACCACTTTTTAACCCCTCAGAGTGACCAAAATGGCCATTTTTACAGAGTTTTGCTTACTCAAAAGCTTCAATTTTGACAAATGTCAGGGACATAAATGACTTTAAACACACTGATTTTAATTGAAAAAGTCATAATTCACATCCAACAGTCATTTAGAGTCAAAAGATTAAATGTTAAAATTTCATCCATATTGACCATTTTGGAAACGTTCGACAGGTCCGGAGTCATCGTTTTTCATCAAAAAATTGATTTTTGGGACTGTACCAAAAATGATTCAAAATGTCAAATGGATCGTGCCTCATGTTGAATAACCACTTTTTAACCCCTCAGAGTGACAAACATTGCCATTTTTACAGAGTTTTGCTTACTCAAAAGCTTCAATTTTGACCAATTTCAGGCACAAAAATGACTTTAAACACACTTATGTTAGTTGAAAAGGTCATAATTCACATCCAACAGTCATTTGGAGTCAAAAGATTAAATGTTAAAATTTCATCCATATTGACCATTTTGGAATCGTTCGACTGGTCCGGAGTCATCGTTTTTCATCAGAAAATGGATTTTTGGGACTGTACCAAAAATGATTCAAAATGTCAAATGGATCGTGCCTCATGTTGAATAACCACTTTTTAACCCCTCAGAGTGACCAACATTGCCATTTTTACAGAGTTTTGCTTACTCAAAAGCTTCAATTTTGACCAATTTCAGGCACATAAATGACTTTAAACACACTCATTTTAGTTGATAAGTCATAATTCCCATCCAACAGTCATTTGGAGTCAAAAGATTAAATGTTAAAATTTCATCCATATTGACCATTTTGGGAACGTTAGACAGGTCCGGAGTCATCGTTTTTCATCAGAAAATGGATTTTTGGGACTGTACCAAAAATGATTCAAAATGTCAAATGGATCGTGCCTCATGTTGAATAACCACTTTGTAACCCCTCAGAGTGACCAACATTGCCATTTTTACAGAGTTTTGCTTACTCAAAAGCTTCAATTTTGACCAATTTCAGACATAGAAATGACTTTAAACACACTTATTTTAGTTGAAAAGGTCATAATTCACATCCAACAGTCATTTGGAGTCAAAAGATTAAATGTTCAAATTTCATCCATATTTACCATTTTGGGAACGTTCGACAGGTCCGGAGTCATCGTTTTTCATCAGAAAATGGATTTTTAGGACTGTTCCAAAAATGATTCAAAATGTCCATTGGATTGTGCCTCATGTTGAATAACCACTTTTTAACCCCTCAGAGTGACCAAAATGGCCATTTTTACAGAGTTTTGCTTACTCAAAAGCTTCAATTTTGACCAATTTCAGGCACATAAATGACTATAAACACACTTATTTTAGTTGAAAAAGTCATAATTCACATCCAACAGTCATTTAGAGTCAAAAGATTAAATGTTAAAATTTCATCCATATTGACCATTTTGGAATCGTTCAAAAGGTCCGGAGTCATCGTTTTTCATCAGAAAATGGATTTTTGGGACTGTACCAAAAATTATTCAAAATGTCAAATGAATCGTGCCTCATGTTGAATAACCACTTTTAAACCTCTCAGAGTGACCAAAATGGCCATTTTTACAGAGTTTTGCTTACTCAAAAGCTTCAATTTTGACCAATTTCAGGGACATAAATGACTTTAAACACACTTATTTTAGTTGAAAAAGTCATAATTCACATCCAACAGTCATTTGGAGTCAAAAGATTAAATGTTAAAATTTCATCCATATTGACCATTTTGGGAACGTTCGGCAGGTCCGGAGTCATCGTTTTTCATCAGAAAATGGATTTTTTGGACTGTACCAAAAATGATTCAAAATGTCAAATGGATCGTGCCTCATGTTGAATAACCACTTTTTAACACCTCAGAGTGACCAAAATGGCCATTTTTACAGAGTTTTGCTTACTCAAAAGCTTCAATTTTGACCAATTTCAGGCACAGAAATGACTTTAAACACACTTATGTTAGTTGAAAAGGTCATAATTCACATCCAACAGTCATTTGGAGTCAAAAGATTAAAAGTTAAAATTTCATCCATATTGACCATTTTGGAATCGTTCGACTGGTCCGGAGTCATCGTTTTTCATCAGAATATGGATTTTTGGGACGGTACCAAAAATTATTCAAAATGTCAAATGGATCGTGCCTCATGTTGAATAACCACTTTTTAACCCCTCAGAGTGACCAAAATGGCAATTTTTACAGAGTTTTGCTTACTCAAAAGCTTCAATTTTGACCAATTTCAGGCACATAAATGACTTTAAACACACTTATTTTAGTTGAAAAAGTCATAATTCCCATCCAACAGTCATTTGGAGTCAAAAGATTAAATGTTAAAATTTCATCCATATTGACCATTTTGGAATCGTTCGACTGGTCCGGAGTCATCGTTTTTCATCAGAAAATTGATTTTTGGGACTGTACCAAAAATGATTCAAAATGTCAAATGGATCGTGCCTCATGTTGAATAACCACTTTTTAACCCCTCAGAGTGACCAACATTGCCATTTTTACAGAGTTTTGCTTACTCAAAAGCTTCAATTTTGACCAATTTCAGGCACATAAATGACTTTAAACACACTCATTTTAGTTGAAAAAGTCATAATTCCCATCCAACAGTCATTTGGAGTCAAAAGATTAAATGTTAAAATTTCATCCATATTGACCATTTTGGGAACGTTAGACAGGTCCGGAGTCATCGTTTTTCATCAGAAAATGGATTTTTGGGACTGTACCAAAAATGATTCAAAATGTCAAATGGATCGTGCCTCATGTTGAATAACCACTTTGTAACCCCTCAGAGTGACCAACATTGCCATTTTTAGAGAGTTTGGCTTACTCAAAAGCTTCAATGTTGACCAATTTCAGGCACAGAAATGACTTTAAACACACTTATTTTTGTTGAAAAGGTCATAATTCACATCCAACAGTCATTTGGAGTCAAGAGATTAAATGTTAAAATGTCATCCATATTGACCATTTTGGAAACGTTCGACAGGTCCGGAGTCATCGTTTTTCATCAAAAAATTGATTTTTGGGACTGTACCAAAAATGATTCAAAATGTCAAACGGATCGTGCCTCATGTTGAATAACCACTTTTTAACCCCTCAGAGTGACCAACATTGCCATTTTTACAGAGTTTTGCTTACTCAAAAGCTTCAATTTTGACCAATTTCAGGCACAGAAATGACTTTAAACATACTTATTTTAGTTGAAAAGGTCATAATTCACATCCAACAGTCATTTGGAGTCAAAAGATTAAATGTTAAAATTTCATCTATATTGACCATTTTGGAATCGTTCGACAGGTCCGGAGTCATCGTTTTTCATCAGAAAATGGATTTTTGGGACTGTACCAAAAATTATTCAAAATGTCAAATGGATCGTGCCTCATGTTGAATAACCACTTTTTAACCCCTCAGAGTGACCAAAATGGCCATTTTTACAGAGTTTTGCTTACTCAAAAGCTTCAATTTTGACAAATTTCAGGGACATAAATGACTTTAAACACACTGATTTTAGTTGAAAAAGTCATAATTCACATCCAACAGTCATTTAGAGTCAAAAGATTAAATGTTAAAATTTCATCCATATTGACCATTTTGGAAACGTTCGACAGGTCCGGAGTCATCGTTTTTCATCAAAAAATTGATTTTTGGGACTGTACCAAAAATGATTCAAAATGTCAAATGGATCGTGCCTCATGTTGAATAACCACTTTTTAACCCCTCAGAGTGACCAACATTGCCATTTTTACAGAGTTTTGCTTACTCAAAAGCTTCAATTTTGACCAATTTCAGGCACAAAAATGACTTTAAACACACTTATGTTAGTTGAAAAGGTCATAATTCACATCCAACAGTCATTTGGAGTCAAAAGATTAAATGTTAAAATTTCATCCATATTGACCATTTTGGAATCGTTCGACTGGTCCGGAGTCATCGTTTTTCATCAGAAAATGGATTTTTGGGACTGTACCAAAAATTATTCAAAATGTCAAATGGATCGTGCCTCATGTTGAATAACCACTTTTTAACCCCTCAGAGTGACCAAAATGGCAATTTTTACAGAGTTTTGCTTACTCAAAAGCTTCAATTTTGACCAATTTCAGGCACATAAATGACTTTAAACACACTTATTTTAGTTGAAAAAGTCATAATTCCCATCCAACAGTCATTTGGAGTCAAAAAATTAAATGTTAAAATTTCATCCATATTGACCATTTTGGGAACGTTCGACAGGTCCGGAGTCATCGTTTTTCATCAGAAAATGGATTTTTGGGACTGTACCAAAAATGATTCAAAATGTCAAATGGATCGTGCCTCATGTTGAATAACCACTTTTTAACCCCTCAGAGTGACCCAAATGGCCATTTTTACAGAGTTTTGCTTACTCAAAAGCTTCAATTTTGACCAATTTCAGGGACATAAATGACTTTAAACACACTTATTTTAGTTGAAAAAGTCATAATTCATATCCAACAGTCATTTAGAGTCAAAAGATTAAATGTTAAAATTTCATCCATATTGACCATTTTGGAAACGTTTGACAGGTCCGGAGTCATCGTTTTTCATCAGAAAATGGATTTTTGGGACTGTACCAAAAATGATTCAAAATGTCATATGGATCGTGCCTCATGTTGAATAACCACTTTTTAACCCCTCAGAGTGACCAACATTGCCATTTTTACAGAGTTTTTGCTTATTCAAAAGCTTTAATGTTGACCAATTTCAGGCACATAAATGACTTTAAACACACTTATTTTAGTTGAAAAAGTCATAATTCACATCCAACAGTCATTTGGAGTCAAAAGATTAAATGTTAAAATTTCATCCATATTGACCATTTTGGGAACGTTCGGCAGGTCCGGAGTCATCGTTTTTCATCAGAAAATGGATTTTTTGGACTGTACCAAAAATGATTCAAAATGTCAAATGGATCGTGCCTCATGTTGAATAACCACTTTTTAACCCCTCAGAGTGACCAACATTGCCATTTTTGGAGAGTTTGGCTTACTCAAAAGCTTCAATGTTGACCAATTTCAGGCACAGAAATGACTTTAAACACACTTATTTTTGTTGAAAAGGTCATAATTCACATCCAACAGTCATTTGGAGTCAACAGATTAAATGTTAAAATGTGATCCATATTGACCATTTTGGAAACGTTCGACAGGTCCAGAGTCATAGTTTTTCATCAAAAAATGGATTTTTGGGACTGTACCAAAAATGATTCAAAATGTCAAACGGATCGTGCCTCATGTTGAATAACCACTTTTTAACCCCTCAGAGTGACCAACATTGCCCTTTTTACAGAGTTTTGCTTACTCAAAAGCTTCAATTTTGACCAATTTCAGGCACAGAAATGACTTTAAACACACTTATTTTTGTTGAAAAGGTCATAATTCACATCCAACAGTCATTTGGAGTCAAAAGATTAAATGTTAAAATTTCATCCATATTGACCATTTTGGAATCGTTTGACTGGTCCGGAGTCATCGTTTTTCATCAGAAAATGGATTTTTGGGACTGTACCAAAAATGATTCAAAATGTCAAATGGATCGTGCCTCATGTTGAATAACCACTTTTTAACCCCTCAGAGTGACCAACATTGCCATTTTTACAGAGTTTTGCTTACTCAAAAGCTTCAATTTTGACCAATTTCAGGCACATAAATGACTTTAAACACACTCATTTTAGTTGAAAAAGTAATAATTCCCATCCAACAGTCATTTGGAGTCAAAAGATTAAATGTTAAAATTTCATCCATATTGACCATTTTGGGAACGTTAGACAGGTCCGGAGTCATCGTTTTTCATCAGAAAATGGATTTTTGGGACTGTACCAAAAATGATTCAAAATGTCAAATGGATCGTGCCTCATGTTGAATAACCACTTTGTAACCCCTCAGAGTGACCAACATTGCCATTTTTACAGAGTTTTGCTTACTCAAAAGCTTCAATTTTGACCAATTTCAGGCACATAAATGACTTTAAACACACTCATTTTAGTTGAAAAAGTAATAATTCCCATCCAACAGTCATTTGGAGTCAAAAGATTAAATGTTAAAATTTCATCCATATTGACCATTTTGGGAACGTTAGACAGGTCCGGAGTCATCGTTTTTCATCAGAAAATTGATTTTTTGGACTGTACCAAAAATGATTCAAAATGTCAAATGGATCGTGCCTCATGTTGAATAACCACTTTTTAACCCCTCAGAGTGACCAACATTGCCATTTTTAGAGAGTTTGGCTTACTCAAAAGCTTCAATGTTGACCAATTTCAGGCACAGAAATGACTTTAAACACACTTATTTTTGTTGAAAAGGTCATAATTCACATCCAACAGTCATTTGGAGTCAACAGATTAAATGTTAAAATGTGATCCATATTGACCATTTTGGAAACGTTCGACAGGTCCGGAGTCATCGTTTTTCATCAAAAAATTGATTTTTGGGACTGTACCAAAAATGATTCAAAATGTCAAACGGATCGTGCCTCATGTTGAATAACCACTTTTTAACCCCTCAGAGTGACCAACATTGCCATTTTTACAGAGTTTTGCTTACTCAAAAGCTTCAATTTTGACCAATTTCAGGCACAGAAATGACTTTAAACACACTTATTTTAGTTGAAAAGGTCATAATTCACATCCAACAGTCATTTGGAGTCAAAAGATTAAATGTTAAAATTTCATCCATATTGACCATTTTGGAATCGTTCGACAGGTCCGGAGTCATCGTTTTTCATCAGCAAATGGATTTTTGGGACTGTACCAAAAATTATTCAAAATGTCAAATGGATCGTGCCTCATGTTGAATAACCACTTTTTAACCCCTCAGAGTGACCAAAATGGCCATTTTTACAGAGTTTTGCTTACTCAAAAGTTTCAATTTTGACAAATTTCAGGGACATAAATGACTTTAAACACACTGATTTTAGTTGAAAAAGTCATAATTCACATCCAACAGTCATTTAGAGTCAAAAGATTAAATGTTAATATTTCATCCATATTGACCATTTTGGAAACGTTCGACAGGTCCGGAGTCATCGTTTTTCATCAAAAAATTGATTTTTGGGACTGTACCAAAAATGATTCAAAATGTCAAATGGATCGTGCCTCATGTTGAATAACCACTTTTTAACCCCTCAGAGTGACCAACATTGCCATTTTTACAGAGTTTTGCTTACTCAAAAGCTTCAATTTTGACCAATTTCAGGCACAGAAATCACTTTAAACACACTTATGTTAGTTGAAAAGGTCATAATTCACATCCAACAGTCATTTGGAGTCAAATGATTAAATGTTAAAATTTCATCCATATTGACCATTTTGGAATCGTTCGACTGGTCCGGAGTCATCGTTTTTCATCAGAAAATGGATTTTTGGGACTGTACCAAAAATGATTCAAAATGTCAAATGGATCGTGCCTCATGTTGAATAACCACTTTTTAACCCCTCAGAGTGACCAACATTGCCATTTTTACAGAGCTTTGCTTACTCAAAAGCTTAAATTTTGACCAATTTCAGGCACATAAATGACTTTAAACACACTCATTTTAGTTGGAAAAGTCATAATTCCCATCCAACAGTCATTTGGAGTCAAAAGATTAAATGTTAAAATTTCATCCATATTGACCATTTTGGGAACGTTAGACAGGTCCGGAGTCATCGTTTTTCATCAGAAAATGGATTTTTGGGACTGTACCAAAAATGATTCAAAATGTCAAATGGATCGTGCCTCATGTTGAATAAACACTTTGTAACCCCTCAGAGTGACCAACATTGCCATTTTTACAGAGTTTTGCTTACTTAAAAGCTTCAATTTTGACCAATTTCAGACATAGAAATGACTTTAAACACACTTATTTTAGTTGAAAAGGTCATAATTCACACCCAACAGTCATTTGGAGTCAAAAGATTAAATGTTAAAATTTCATCCATATTGACCATTTTGGGAACGTTCGACAGGTCCGGAGTCATCGTTTTTCATCAGAAAATGGATTTTTGGGACTGTACCAAAAATGATTCAAAATGTCAAATGGATCGTGCCTCATGTTGAATAACCACTTTTTAACCCCTCAGAGTGACCAACATTGCCATTTTTACAGAGCTTTGCTTACTCAAAAGCTTAAATTTTGACCAATTTCAGGCACATAAATGACTTTAAACACACTCATTTTAGTTGGAAAAGTCATAATTCCCATCCAACAGTCATTTGGAGTCAAAAGATTAAATATTAAAATTTCATCCATATTGACCATTTTGGGAACGTTAGACAGGTCCGGAGTCATCGTTTTTCATCAGAAAATGGATTTTTGGGACTGTACCAAAAATGATTCAAAATGTCAAATGGATCGTGCCTCATGTTGAATAAACACTTTGTAACCCCTCAGAGTGACCAACATTGCCATTTTTACAGAGTTTTGCTTACTCAAAAGCTTCAATTTTGACCAATTTCAGACATAGAAATGACTTTAAACACACTTATTTTAGTTGAAAAGGTCATAATTCACACCCAACAGTCATTTGGAGTCAAAAGATTAAATGTTAAAATTTCATCCATATTGACCATTTTGGGAACGTTCGACAGGTCCGGAGTCATCGTTTTTCATCAGAAAATTGATTTTTGGGACTGTACCAAAAATGATTCAAAATGTCAAATGGATCGTGCCTCATGTTGAATAACTAATTTTTAACCCCTCAGAGTGACCAACATTGCCATTTTTACAGAGTTTTGCTTACTCAAAAGCTTCAATTTTGACGAATTTCAGGCACAGAAATGACTTTAAACACACTTATTTTTGTTGAAAAGGTCATGATTCACATCCAACAGTCATTTGGAGTCAAAAGATTAAAAGTTCAAATTTCATCCATATTTACCATTTTGGGAACGTTCGACAGGTCCGGAGTCATCGTTTTTCATCAGAAAATGGATTTTTAGGACTGTTCCAAAAATGATTCAAAATGTCCATTGGATTGTGCCTCATGTTGAATAACCACTTTTTAACCCCTCAGAGTGACCAAAATGGCCATTTTTACAGAGTTTTGCTTACTCAAAAGCTTCAATTTTGACCAATTTCAGGCACATAAATGACTATAACACACTTATTTTAGTTGAAAAAGTCATAATTCACATCCAACAGTCATTTAGAGTCAAAAGATTAAATGTTAAAATTTCATCCATATTGACCATTTTGGAATCGTTCGAAAGGTCCGGAGTCATCGTTTTTCATCAGAAAATGGATTTTTGGGACTGTACCAAAAAGTATTCAAAATGTCAAATGAATCGTGCCTCATGTTGAATACCCACTTTTTAACCCCTCAGAGTGACCAAAATGGCCATTTTTACAGAGTTTTGCTTACTCAAAAGCTTCAATTTTGACCAATTTCAGGCACATAAATGACTATAACACACTTATTTTAGTTGAAAAGGTCATAATTCACATCCAACAGTCATTTAGAGTCAAAAGATTAAATGTTAAAATTTCATCCATATTGACCATTTTGGAATCGTTCGAAAGGTCCGGAGTCATCGGTTTTCATCAGAAAATGGATTTTTGGGACTGTACAAAAAATGATTCAAAATGTCAAATGGATCGTGCCTCATGTTGAATAACCACTTTGTAACCCCTCAGAGTGACCAACATTGCCATTTTTAGAGAGTTTGGCTTACTCAAAAGCTTCAATGTTGACCAATTTCAGGCACAGAAATGACTTTAAACACACTTATTTTTGTTGAAAAGGTCATAATTCACATCCAACAGTCATTTGGAGTCAACAGATTAAATGTTAAAATGTCATCCATATTGACCATTTTGGAAACGTTCGACAGGTCCGGAGTCATCGTTTTTCATCAAAAAATGGATTTTTGGGACTGTACCAAAAATGATTCAAAATGTCAAACGGATCGTGCCTCATGTTGAATAACCACTTTTTAACCCCTCAGAGTGACCAACATTGCCATTTTTACAGAGTTTTGCTTACTCAAAAGCTTCAATTGTGACCAATTTCAGGCACAGAAATGACTTTAAACACACTTATTTTAGTTGAAAAGGTCATAATTCACATCCAACAGTCATTTGGAGTCAAAAGATTAAATGTTAAAATTTCATCCATATTGACCATTTTGGAATCGTTCGACAGGTCCGGAGTCATCGTTTTTCATCAGCAAATGGATTTTTGGGACTGTACCAAAAATTATTCAAAATGTCAAATGGATCGTGCCTCATGTTGAATAACCACTTTTTAACCCCTCAGAGTGACCAACATTGCCATTTTTACAGAGTTTTGCTTACTCAAAAGCTTCAATTTTGACCAATTTCAGGCACAGAAATGACTTTAAACACACTTATGTTAGTTGAAAAGGTCATAATTCACATCCAACAGTCATTTGGAGTCAAATGATTAAATGTTAAAATTTCATTCATATTGACCATTTTGGAATCGTTCGACTGGTCCGGAGTCATCGTTTTTCATCAGAAAATGGATTTTTGGGACTGTACCAAAAATGATTCAAAATGTCAAATGGATCGTGCCTCATGTTGAATAACCAATTTTTAACCCCTCAGAGTGACCAACATTGCCATTTTTACAGAGCTTTGCTTACTCAAAAGCTTCAATTTTGACCAATTTCAGACATAGAAATGACTTTAAACACACTTATTTTAGTTGAAAAGGTCATAATTCACATCCAACAGTCATTTGGAGTCAAAAGATTAAATGTTAAAATTTCATCCATATTGACCATTTTGGGAACGTTCGACAGGTCCGGAGTCATCGTTTTTCATCAGAAAATGGATTTTTGGGACTGTACCAAAAATGATTCAAAATGTCAAATGGATCGTGCCTCATGTTGAATAACTAATTTTTAACCCCTCAGAGTGACCAACATTGCCATTTTTACAGAGTTTTGCTTACTCAAAAGCTTCAATTTTGACCAATTTCAGGCACAGAAATGACTTTAAACACACTTATGTTAGTTGAAAAGGTCATAATTCACATCCAACAGTCATTTGGAGTCAAATGATTAAATGTTAAAATTTCATCCATATTGACCATTTTGGAATCGTTCGACTGGTCCGGAGTCATCGTTTTTCATCAGAAAATTGATTTTTGGGACTGTACCAAAAATGATTCAAAATGTCAAATGGATCGTGCCTCATGTTGAATAACCACTTTTTAACCCCTCAGAGTGACCAACATTGCCATTTTTACAGAGCTTTGCTTACTCAAAAGCTTCAATTTTGACCAATTTCAGGCACATAAATGACTTTAAACACACTCATTTTAGTTGAAAAAGTCATAATTCCCATCCAACAGTCATTTGGAGTCAAAAGATTAAATGTTAAAATTTCATCCATATGGACCATTTTGGGAACGTTAGACAGGTCCGGAGTCATCGTTTTTCATCAGAAAATGGATTTTTGGGACTGTACCAAAAATGATTCAAAATGTCAAATGGATCGTGCCTCATGTTGAATAACCACTTTGTAACCCCTCAGAGTGACCAACATTGCCATTTTTACAGAGTTTTGCTTACTCAAAAGCTTCAATTTTGACCAATTTCAGACATAGAAATGACTTTAAACACACTTATTTTAGTTGAAAAGGTCATAATTCACATCCAACAGTCATTTGGAGTCAAAAGATTAAATGTTAAAATTTCATCCATATTGACCATTTTGGGAAAGTTCGACAGGTCCGGAGTCATCGTTTTTCATCAGAAAATTGATTTTTGGGACTGTACCAAAAATGATTCAAAATGTCAAATTGATCGTGCCTCATGTTGAATAACTAATTTTTAACCCCTCAGAGTGACCAACATTGCCATTTTTACAGAGTTTTGCTTACTCAAAAGCTTCAATTTTGACCAATTTCAGGCACAGAAATGACTTTAAACACACTTATTTTTGTTGAAAAGGTCATGATTCACATCCAACAGTCATTTGGAGTCAAAAGATTAAAAGTTCAAATTTCATCCATATTTACCATTTTGGGAACGTTCGACAGGTCCGGAGTCATCGTTTTTCATCAGAAAATGGATTTTTAGGACTGTTCCAAAAATGATTCAAAATGTCCATTGGATTGTGCCTCATGTTGAATAACCACTTTTTAACCCCTCAGAGTGACCAAAATGGCCATTTTTACAGAGTTTTGCTTACTCAAAAGCTTCAATTTTGACCAATTTCAGGCACATAAATGACTATAAACACACTTATTTTAGTTGAAAAAGTCATAATTCACATCCAACAGTCATTTAGAGTCAAAAGATTAAATGTTAAAATTTCATCCATATTACGTTCGACAGGTCCGGAGTCATCGGTTTTCATCAGAAAATGGATTTTTGGGACTGTACCAAAAATGATTCAAAATATCATATGGATCGTGCCTCATGTTGAATAACCACTTTTTAACCCCTCAGAGTGACCAACATTGCCATTTTTACAGAGTTTTGCTTACTCAAAAGCTTCAATTTTGACCAAATTCAGGCACAGAAATGATTTTAAACACACTTATTTTTGTTGAAAAGGTCATAATTCACATCCAACAGTCATTTGGAGTCAAAAGATTAAATGTTAAAATTTCATCCATATTGACCATTTTGGGAACGTTAGACAGGTCCGGAGTCATCGTTTTTCATCAGAAAATGGATTTTTGGGACTGTACCAAAAATGATTCAAAATGTCAAATGGATCGTGCCTCATGTTGAATAACCACTTTGTAACCCCTCAGAGTGACCAACATTGCCATTTTTACAGAGTTTTGCTTACTCAAAAGCTTCAATTTTGACCAATTTCAGACATAGAAATGACTTTAAACACACTTATTTTAGTTGAAAAGGTCATAATTCACATCCAACAGTCATTTGGAGTCAAAAGATTAAATGTTAAAATTTCATCCATATTGATCATTTTGGGAACGTTCGACAGGTCCGGAGTCATCGTTTTTCATCAGAAAATGGATTTTTGGGACTGTACCAAAAATGATTCAAAATGTCAAATGGATCGTGCCTCATGTTGAATAACTAATTTTTAACCCCTCAGAGTGACCAACATTGCCATTTTTACAGAGTTTTGCTTACTCAAAAGCTTCAATTTTGACCAATTTCAGGCACAGAAATGACTTTAAACACACTTATTTTTGTTGAAAATGTCATGATTCACATCCAACAGTCATTTGGAGTCAAAAGATTAAAAGTTCAAATTTCATCCATATTTACCATTTTGGGAACGTTCGACAGGTCCGGAGTCATCGTTTTTCATCAGAAAATGGATTTTTAGGACTGTTCCAAAAATGATTCAAAATGTCCATTGGATTGTGCCTCATGTTGAATAACCACTTTTTAACCCCTCAGAGTGACCAAAATGGCCATTTTTACAGAGTTTTGCTTACTCAAAAGCTTCAATTTTGACCAATTTCAGGCACATAAATGACTATAAACACACTTATTTTAGTTGAAAAAGTCATAATTCACATCCAACAGTCATTTAGAGTCAAAAGATTAAATGTTAAAATTTCATCCATATTGACCATTTTGGAATCGTTCGAAAGGTCCGGAGTCATCGTTTTTCATCAGAAAATGGATTTTTGGGACTGTACCAAAAATTATTCAAAATGTCAAACGAATCGTGCCTCATGTTGAATACCCACTTTTTAACCCCTCAGAGTGACCAAAATGGCCATTTTTACAGAGTTTTGCTTACTCAAAAGCTTCAATTTTGACCAATTTCAGGGACATAAATGACTTTAAACACACTTATTTTAGTTGAAAAAGTCACAATTCACATCCAACAGTCATTTAGAGTCAAAAGATTAAATGTTAAAATTTCATCCATATTACGTTCGACAGGTCCGGAGTCATCGGTTTTCATCAGAAAATGGATTTTTGGGACTGTACCAAAAATGATTCAAAATATCATATGGATCGTGCCTCATGTTGAATAACCACTTTTTAACCCCTCAGAGTGACCAACATTGCCATTTTTACAGAGTTTTGCTTACTCAAAAGCTTCAATTTTGACCAATTTCAGGCACAGAAATGATTTTAAACACACTTATTTTAGTTGAAAAGGTCATAATTCACATCCAACAGTCATTTGGAGTCAAATGATTAAATGTTAAAATTTCATCCATATTGACCATTTTGGAATCGTTCGACTGGTCCGGAGTCATCGTTTTTCATCAGAAAATGGATTTTTGGGACTGTACCAAAAATGATTCAAAATGTCAAATGGATCGTGCCTCATGTTGAATAACCACTTTTTAACCCCTCAGAGTGACCAACATTGCCATTTTTACAGAGCTTTGCTTACTCAAAAGCTTCAATTTTGACCAATTTCAGGCACATAAATGACTTTAAACACACTCATTTTAGTTGAAAAAGTCATAATTCCCATCCAACAGTCATTTGGAGTCAAAAGATTAAATGTTAAAATTTCATCCATATTGACCATTTTGGGAACGTTAGACACGTCCGGAGTCATCGTTTTTCATCAGAAAATGGATTTTTGGGACTGTACCAAAAATGATTCAAAATGTCAAATGGATCGTGCCTCATGTTGAATAAACACTTTGTAACCCCTCAGAGTGACCAACATTGCCATTTTTACAGAGTTTTGCTTACTCAAAAGCTTCAATTTTGACCAATTTCAGACATAGAAATGACTTTAAACACACTTATTTTAGTTGAAAAGGTCATAATTCACACCCAACAGTCATTTGGAGTCAAAAGATTAAATGTTAAAATTTCATCCATATTGACCATTTTGGGAACGTTCGACAGGTCCGGAGTCATCGTTTTTCATCAGAAAATTGATTTTTGGGACTGTACCAAAAATGATTCAAAATGTCAAATGGATCGTGCCTCATGTTGAATAACTAATTTTTAACCCCTCAGAGTGACCAACATTGCCATTTTTACAGAGTTTTGCTTACTCAAAAGCTTCAATTTTGACCAATTTCAGGCACAGAAATGACTTTAAACACACTTATTTTTGTTGAAAAGGTCATGATTCACATCCAACAGTCATTTGGAGTCAAAAGATTAAAAGTTCAAATTTCATCCATATTTACCATTTTGGGAACGTTCGACAGGTCCGGAGTCATCGTTTTTCATCAGAAAATGGATTTTTAGGACTGTTCCAAAAATGATTCAAAATGTCCATTGGATTGTGCCTCATGTTGAATAACCACTTTTTAACCCCTCAGAGTGACCAAAATGGCCATTTTTACAGAGTTTTGCTTACTCAAAAGCTTCAATTTTGACCAATTTCAGGCACATAAATGACTATAACACACTTATTTTAGTTGAAAAAGTCATAATTCACATCCAACAGTCATTTAGAGTCAAAAGATTAAATGTTAAAATTTCATCCATATTGACCATTTTGGAATCGTTCGAAAGGTCCGGAGTCATCGTTTTTCATCAGAAAATGGATTTTTGGGACTGTACCAAAAATTATTCAAAATGTCAAATGAATCGTGCCTCATGTTGAATACCCACTTTTTAACCCCTCAGAGTGACCAACATGGCCATTTTTACAGAGTTTTGCTTACTCAAAAGCTTCAATTTTGACCAATTTCAGGGACATAAATGACTTTAAACACACTTATTTTAGTTGAAAAAGTCACAATTCACATCCAACAGTCATTTAGAGTCAAAAGATTAAATGTTAAAATTTCATCCATATTACGTTCGACAGGTCCGGAGTCATCGGTTTTCATCAGAAAATGGATTTTTGGGACTGTACCAAAAATGATTCAAAATGTCAAATGGATCGTGCCTCATGTTGAATAACCACTTTGTAACCCCTCAGAGTGACCAACATTGCCATTTTTAGAGAGTTTGGATTACTCAAAAGCTTCAATGTTGACCAATTTCAGGCACAGAAATGACTTTAAACACACTTATTTTTGTTGAAAAGGTCATAATTCACATCCAACAGTCATTTGGAGTCAACAGATTAAATGTTAAAATGTCATCCATATCGACCATTTTGGAAACGTTCGACAGCTCCGGAGTCATCGTTTTTCATCAAAAAATGGATTTTTGGGACTGTACCAAAAATGATTCAAAATGTCAAACGGATCGTGCCTCATGTTGAATAACCACTTTTTAACCCCTCAGAGTGACCAACATTGCCATTTTTACAGAGTTTTGCTTACTCAAAAGCTTCAATTGTGACCAATTTCAGGCACAGAAATGACTTTAAACACACTTATTTTAGTTGAAAAGGTCATAATTCACATCCAACAGTCATTTGGAGTCAAAAGATTAAATGTTAAAATTTCATCCATATTGACCATTTTGGAATCGTTCGACAGGTCCGGAGTCATCGTTTTTCATCAGCAAATGGATTTTTGGGACTGTACCAAAAATTATTCAAAATGTCAAATGGATCGTGCCTCATGTTGAATAACCACTTTTTAACCCCTCAGAGTGACCAACATTGCCATTTTTACAGAGTTTTGCTTACTCAAAAGCTTCAATTTTGACCAATTTCAGGCACAGAAATGACTTTAAACACACTTATGTTAGTTGAAAAGGTCATAATTCACAACCAACAGTCATTTGGAGTCAAATGATTAAATGTTAAAATTTCATCCATATTGACCATTTTGGAATCGTTCGACTGGTCCGGAGTCATCGTTTTTCATCAGAAAATGGATTTTTGGGACTGTACCAAAAATGATTCAAAATGTCAAATGGATCGTGCCTCATGTTGAATAACCACTTTTTAACCCCTCAGAGTGACCAACATTGCCATTTTTACAGAGCTTTGCTTACTCAAAAGCTTCAATTTTGACCAATTTCAGACATAGAAATGACTTTAAACACACTTATTTTAGTTGAAAAGGTCATAATTCACATCCAACAGTCATTTGGAGTCAAAAGATTAAATGTTAAAATTTCATCCATATTGACCATTTTGGGAACGTTCGACAGGTCCGGAGTCATCGTTTTTCATCAGAAAATGGATTTTTGGGACTGTACCAAAAATGATTCAAAATGTCAAATGGATCGTGCCTCATGTTGAATAAACACTTTGTAACCCCTCAGAGTGACCAACATTGCCATTTTTACAGAGTTTTGCTTACTCAAAAGCTTCAATTTTGACCAATTTCAGACATAGAAATGACTTTAAACACACTTATTTTAGTTGAAAAGGTCATAATTCACACCCAACAGTCATTTGGAGTCAAATGATTAAATGTTAAAATTTCATCCATATTGACCATTTTGGAATCGTTCGACTGGTCCGGAGTCATCGTTTTTCATCAGAAAATGGATTTTTGGGACTGTACCAAAAATGATTCAAAATGTCAAATGGATCGTGCCTCATGTTGAATAACCACTTTTTAACCCCTCAGAGTGACCAACATTGCCATTTTTACAGAGCTTTGCTTACTCAAAAGCTTCAATTTTGACCAATTTCAGGCACATAAATGACTTTAAACACACTCATTTTAGTTGAAAAAGTCATAATTCCCATCCAACAGTCATTTGGAGTCAAAAGATTAAATGTTAAAATTTCATCCATATTGACCATTTTGGGAACGTTAGACAGGTCCGGAGTCATCGTTTTTCATCAGAAAATGGATTTTTGGGACTGGACCAAAAATGATTCAAAATGTCAAATGGATCGTGCCTCATGTTGAATAAACACTTTGTAACCCCTCAGAGTGACCAACATTGCCATTTTTACAGAGTTTTGCTTACTCAAAAGCTTCAATTTTGACCAATTTCAGACATAGAAATGACTTTAAACACACTTATTTTAGTTGAAAAGGTCATAATTCACACCCAACAGTCATTTGGAGTCAAAAGATTAAATGTTAAAATTTCATCCATATTGACCATTTTGGGAACGTTCGACAGGTCCGGAGTCATCGTTTTTCATCAGAAAATTGATTTTTGGGACTGTACCAAAAATGATTCAAAATGTCAAATGGATCGTGCCTCATGTTGAATAACTAATTTTTAACCCCTCAGAGTGACCAACATTGCCATTTTTACAGAGTTTTGCTTACTCAAAAGCTTCAATTTTGACCAATTTCAGGCACAGAAATGACTTTAAACACACTTATTTTTGTTGAAAAGGTCATGATTCACATCCAACAGTCATTTGGAGTCAAAAGATTAAAAGTTCAAATTTCATCCATATTTACCATTTTGGGAACGTTCGACAGGTCCGGAGTCATCGTTTTTCATCAGAAAATGGATTTTTAGGACTGTTCCAAAAATGATTCAAAATGTCCATTGGATTGTGCCTCATGTTGAATAACCACTTTTTAACCCCTCAGAGTGACCAAAATGGCCATTTTTACAGAGTTTTGCTTACTCAAAAGCTTCAATTTTGACCAATTTCAGGCACATAAATGACTATAACACACTTATTTTAGTTGAAAAAGTCATAATTCACATCCAACAGTCATTTAGAGTCAAAAGATTAAATGTTAAAATTTCATCCATATTGACCATTTTGGAATCGTTCGAAAGGTCCGGAGTCATCGTTTTTCATCAGAAAATGGATTTTTGGGACTGTACCAAAAATTATTCAAAATGTCAAATGAATCGTGCCTCATGTTGAATACCCACTTTTTAACCCCTCAGAGTGACCAAAATGGCCATTTTTACAGAGTTTTGCTTACTCAAAAGCTTCAATTTTGACCAATTTCAGGGACATAAATGACTTTAAACACACTTATTTTAGTTGAAAAAGTCACAATTCACATCCAACAGTCATTTAGAGTCAAAAGATTAAATGTTAAAATTTCATCCATATTACGTTCGACAGGTCCGGAGTCATCGGTTTTCATCAGAAAATGGATTTTTGGGACTGTACCAAAAATGATTCAAAATGTCAAATGGATCGTGCCTCATGTTGAATAACCACTTTGTAACCCCTCAGAGTGACCAACATTGCCATTTTTAGAGAGTTTGGCTTACTCAAAAGCTTCAATGTTGACCAATTTCAGGCACAGAAATGACTTTAAACACACTTATTTTTGTTGAAAAGGTCATAATTCACATCCAACAGTCATTTGGAGTCAACAGATTAAATGTTAAAATGTCATCCATATTGACCATTTTGGAAACGTTCGACAGGTCCGGAGTCATCGTTTTTCATCAAAAAATGGATTTTTGGGACTGTACCAAAAATGATTCAAAATGTCAAACGGATCGTGCCTCATGTTGAATAACCACTTTTTAACCCCTCAGAGTGACCAACATTGCCATTTTTACAGAGTTTTGCTTACTCAAAAGCTTCAATTGTGACCAATTTCAGGCACAGAAATGACTTTAAACACACTTATTTTAGTTGAAAAGGTCATAATTCACATCCAACAGTCATTTGGAGTCAAAAGATTAAATGTTAAAATTTCATCCATATTGACCATTTTGGAATCGTTCGACAGGTCCGGAGTCATCGTTTTTCATCAGCAAATGGATTTTTGGGACTGTACCAAAAATTATTCAAAATGTCAAATGGATCGTGCCTCATGTTGAATAACCACTTTTTAACCCCTCAGAGTGACCAACATTGCCATTTTTACAGAGTTTTGCTTACTCAAAAGCTTCAATTTTGACCAATTTCAGGCACAGAAATGACTTTAAACACACTTATGTTAGTTGAAAAGGTCATAATTCACATCCAACAGTCATTTGGAGTCAAATGATTAAATGTTAAAATTTCATCCATATTGACCATTTTGGAATCGTTCGACTGGTCCGGAGTCATCGTTTTTCATCAGAAAATGGATTTTTGGGACTGTACCAAAAATGATTCAAAATGTCAAATGGATCGTGCCTCATGTTGGATAACCACTTTTTAACCCCTCAGAGTGACCAACATTGCCATTTTTACAGAGCTTTGCTTACTCAAAAGCTTCAATTTTGACCAATTTCAGACATAGAAATGACTTTAAACACACTTATTTTAGTTGAAAAGGTCATAATTCACATCCAACAGTCATTTGGAGTCAAAAGATTAAATGTTAAAATTTCATCCATATTGACCATTTTGGGAACGTTCGACAGGTCCGGAGTCATCGTTTTTCATCAGAAAATGGATTTTTGGGACTGTACCAAAAATGATTCAAAATGTCAAATGGATCGTGCCTCATGTTGAATAACTAATTTTTAACCCCTCAGAGTGACCAACATTGCCATTTTTACAGAGTTTTGCTTACTCAAAAGCTTCAATTTTGACCAATTTCAGGCACAGAAATGACTTTAAACACACTTATGTTAGTTGAAAAGGTCATAATTCACATCCAACAGTCATTTGGAGTCAAATGATTAAATGTTAAAATTTCATCCATATTGACCATTTTGGAATCGTTCGACTGGTCCGGAGTCATCGTTTTTCATCAGAAAATGGATTTTTGGGACTGTACCAAAAATGATTCAAAATGTCAAATGGATCGTGCCTCATGTTGAATAACCACTTTTTAACCCCTCAGAGTGACCAACATTGCCATTTTTACAGAGCTTTGCTTACTCAAAAGCTTCAATTTTGACCAATTTCAGGCACATAAATGACTTTAAACACACTCATTTTAGTTGAAAAAGTCATAATTCCCATCCAACAGTCATTTGGAGTCAAAAGATTAAATGTTAAAATTTCATCCATATTGACCATTTTGGGAACGTTAGACAGGTCCGGAGTCATCGTTTTTCATCAGAAAATGGATTTTTGGGACTGTACCAAAAATGATTCAAAATGTCAAATGGATCGTGCCTCATGTTGAATAACCACTTTGTAACCCCTCAGAGTGACCAACATTGCCATTTTTACAGAGTTTTGCTTACTCAAAAGCTTCAATTTTGACCAATTTCAGACATAGAAATGACTTTAAACACACTTATTTTAGTTGAAAAGGTCATAATTCACATCCAACAGTCATTTGGAGTCAAAAGATTAAATGTTAAAATTTCATCCATATTGACCATTTTGGGAAAGTTCGACAGGTCCGGAGTCATCGTTTTTCATCAGAAAATTGATTTTTGGGACTGTACCAAAAATGATTCAAAATGTCAAATGGATCGTGCCTCATGTTGAATAACTAATTTTTAACCCCTCAGAGTGACCAACATTGCCATTTTTACAGAGTTTTGCTTACTCAAAAGCTTCAATTTTGACCAATTTCAGGCACAGAAATGACTTTAAACACACTTATTTTTGTTGAAAAGGTCATGATTCACATCCAACAGTCATTTGGAGTCAAAAGATTAAAAGTTCAAATTTCATCCATATTTACCATTTTGGGAACGTTCGACAGGTCCGGAGTCATCGTTTTTCATCAGAAAATGGATTTTTAGGACTGTTCCAAAAATGATTCAAAATGTCCATTGGATTGTGCCTCATGTTGAATAACCACTTTTTAACCCCTCAGAGTGACCAAAATGGCCATTTTTACAGAGTTTTGCTTACTCAAAAGCTTCAATTTTGACCAATTTCAGGCACATAAATGACTATAAACACACTTATTTTAGTTGAAAAAGTCATAATTCACATCCAACAGTCATTTAGAGTCAAAAGATTAAATGTTAAATTTTCATCCATATTACGTTCGACAGGTCCGGAGTCATCGGTTTTCATCAGAAAATGGATTTTTGGGACTGTACCAAAAATGATTCAAAATATCATATGGATCGTGCCTCATGTTGAATAACCACTTTTTAACCCCTCAGAGTGACCAACATTGCCATTTTTACAGAGTTTTGCTTACTCAAAAGCTTCAATTTTGACCAAATTCAGGCACAGAAATGATTTTAAACACACTTATTTTTGTTGAAAAGGTCATAATTCACATCCAACAGTCATTTGGAGTCAAAAGATTAAATGTTAAAATTTCATCCATATTGACCATTTTGGGAACGTTAGACGGGTCCGGAGTCATCGTTTTTCATCAGAAAATGGATTTTTGGGACTGTACCAAAAATGATTCAAAATGTCAAATGGATCGTGCCTCATGTTGAATAACCACTTTGTAACCCCTCAGAGTGACCAACATTGCCATTTTTACAGAGTTTTGCTTACTCAAAAGCTTCAATTTTGACCAATTTCAGACATAGAAATGACTTTAAACACACTTATTTTAGTTGAAAAGGTCATAATTCACATCCAACAGTCATTTGGAGTCAAAAGATTAAATGTTAAAATTTCATCCATATTGACCATTTTGGGAACGTTCGACAGGTCCGGAGTCATCGTTTTTCATCAGAAAATGGATTTTTGGGACTGTACCAAAAATGATTCAAAATGTCAAATGGATCGTGCCTCATGTTGAATAACTAATTTTTAACCCCTCAGAGTGACCAACATTGCCATTTTTACAGAGTTTTGCTTACTCAAAAGCTTCAATTTTGACCAATTTCAGGCACAGAAATGACTTTAAACACACTTATTTTTGTTGAAAATGTCATGATTCACATCCAACAGTCATTTGGAGTCAAAAGATTAAAAGTTCAAATTTCATCCATATTTACCATTTTGGGAACGTTCGACAGGTCCGGAGTCATCGTTTTTCATCAGAAAATGGATTTTTAGGACTGTTCCAAAAATGATTCAAAATGTCCATTGGATTGTGCCTCATGTTGAATAACCACTTTTTAACCCCTCAGAGTGACCAAAATGGCCATTTTTACAGAGTTTTGCTTACTCAAAAGCTTCAATTTTGACCAATTTCAGGCACATAAATGACTATAAACACACTTATTTTAGTTGAAAAAGTCATAATTCACATCCAACAGTCATTTAGAGTCAAAAGATTAAATGTTAAAATTTCATCCATATTGACCATTTTGGAATCGTTCGAAAGGTCCGGAGTCATCGTTTTTCATCAGAAAATGGATTTTTGGGACTGTACCAAAAATTATTCAAAATGTCAAACGAATCGTGCCTCATGTTGAATACCCACTTTTTAACCCCTCAGAGTGACCAAAATGGCCATTTTTACAGAGTTTTGCTTACTCAAAAGCTTCAATTTTGACCAATTTCAGGGACATAAATGACTTTAAACACACTTATTTTAGTTGAAAAAGTCACAATTCACATCCAACAGTCATTTAGAGTCAAAAGATTAAATGTTAAAATTTCATCCATATTACGTTCGACAGGTCCGGAGTCATCGGTTTTCATCAGAAAATGGATTTTTGGGACTGTACCAAAAATGATTCAAAATATCATATGGATCGTGCCTCATGTTGAATAACCACTTTTTAACCCCTCAGAGTGACCAACATTGCCATTTTTACAGAGTTTTGCTTACTCAAAAGCTTCAATTTTGACCAATTTCAGGCACAGAAATGATTTTAAACACACTTATTTTAGTTGAAAAGGTCATAATTCACATCCAACAGTCATTTGGAGTCAAAAGATTAAATGTTAAAATTTCAACCATATTGACCATTTTGGGAACGTTCGACAGGTCCGGAGTCATCGTTTTTCATCAGAAAATGGATTTTTGGGACTGTACCAAAAATGATTCAAAATGTCAAATGGATCGTGCCTCATGTTGAATAACCACTTTTTAACCCCTCAGAGTGACCAAAATGGCCATTTTTACAGAGTTTTGCTTACTCAAAAGCTTCAATTTTGACCAATTTCAGGCACAGAAATGACTTTAAACACACTTATGTTAGTTGAAAAGGTCATAATTCACATCCAACAGTCATTTGGAGTCAAAAGATTAAAAGTTAAAATTTCATCCATATTGACCATTTTGGAATCGTTCGACTGGTCCGGAGTCATCGTTTTTCATCAGAAAATGGATTTTTGGGACTGTACCAAAAATGATTCAAAATGTCAAATGGATCGTGCCTCATGTTGAATAACCACTTTTTAACCCCTCAGAGTGACCAACATTGCCATTTTTACAGAGTTTTGCTTACTCAAAAGCTTCAATTTTGACCAATTTCAGGCACATAAATGACTTTAAACACACTCATTTTAGTTGAAAAAGTCATAATTCCCATCCAACAGTCATTTGGAGTCAAAAGATTAAATGTTAAAATTTCATCCATATTGACCATTTTGGGAACGTTAGACAGGTCCGGAGTCATCGTTTTTCATCAGAAAATGGATTTTTGGGACTGTACCAAAAATGATTCAAAATGTCAAATGGATCGTGCCTCATGTTGAATAACCACTTTGTAACCCCTCAGAGTGACCAACATTGCCATTTTTAGAGAGTTTGGCTTACTCAAAAGCTTCAATGTTGACCAATTTCAGGCACAGAAATGACTTTAAACACACTTATTTTTGTTGAAAAGGTCATAATTCACATCCAACAGTCATTTGGAGTCAAGAGATTAAATGTTAAAATGTCATCCATATTGACCATTTTGGAAACGTTCGACAGGTCCGGAGTCATCGTTTTTCATCAAAAAATGGATTTTTGGGACTGTACCAAAAATGATTCAAAATATCATATGGATCGTGCCTCATGTTGAATAACCACTTTTTAACCCCTCAGAGTGACCAACATTGCCATTTTTACAGAGTTTTGCTTACTCAAAAGCTTCAATTTTGACCAATTTCAGGCACAGAAATGATTTTAAACACACTTATTTTTGTTGAAAAGGTCATAATTCACATCCAACAGTCATTTGGAGTCAAAAGATTAAATGTTAAAATTTCATCCATATTGACCATTTTGGGAACGTTAGACAGGTCCGGAGTCATCGTTTTTCATCAGAAAATGGATTTTTGGGACTGTACCAAAAATGATTCAAAATGTCAAATGGATCGTGCCTCATGTTGAATAACCACTTTGTAACCCCTCAGAGTGACCAACATTGCCATTTTTACAGAGTTTTGCTTACTCAAAAGCTTCAATTTTGACCAATTTCAGACATAGAAATGACTTTAAACACACTTATTTTAGTTGAAAAGGTCATAATTCACATCCAACAGTCATTTGGAGTCAAAAGATTAAATGTTAAAATTTCATCCATATTGACCATTTTGGGAACGTTCGACAGGTCCGGAGTCATCGTTTTTCATCAGAAAATGGATTTTTGGGACTGTACCAAAAATGATTCAAAATGTCAAATGGATCGTGCCTCATGTTGAATAACCACTTTTTAACCCCTCAGAGTGACCAAAATGGCCATTTTTACAGAGTTTTGCTTACTCAAAAGCTTCAATTTTGACCAATTTCAGGCACAGAAATGACTTTAAACACACTTATGTTAGTTGAAAAGGTCATAATTCACATCCAACAGTCATTTGGAGTCAAAAGATTAAAAGTTAAAATGTCATCCATATTGACCATTTTGGAATCGTTCGACTGGTCCGGAGTCATCGTTTTTCATCAGAAAATGGATTTTTGGGACTGTACCAAAAATGATTCAAAATGTCAAATGGATCGTGCCTCATGTTGAATAACCACTTTTTAACCCCTCAGAGTGACCAACATTGCCATTTTTACAGAGTTTTGCTTACTCAAAAGCTTCAATTTTGACCAATTTCAGGCACATAAATGACTTTAAACACACTCATTTTAGTTGAAAAAGTCATAATTCCCATCCAACAGTCATTTGGAGTCAAAAGATTAAATGTTAAAATTTCATCCATATTGACCATTTTGGGAACGTTAGACAGGTCCGGAGTCATCGTTTTTCATCAGAAAATGGATTTTTGGGACTGTACCAAAAATGATTCAAAATGTCAAATGGATCGTGCCTCATGTTGAATAACCACTTTGTAACCCCTCAGAGTGACCAACATTGCCATTTTTAGAGAGTTTGGCTTACTCAAAAGCTTCAATGTTGACCAATTTCAGGCACAGAAATGACTTTAAACACACTTATTTTTGTTGAAAAGGTCATAATTCACATCCAACAGTCATTTGGAGTCAAGAGATTAAATGTTAAAATGTCATCCATATTGACCATTTTGGAAACGTTCGACAGGTCCGGAGTCATCGTTTTTCATCAAAAAATTGATTTTTGGGACTGTACCAAAAATGATTCAAAATGTCAAACGGATCGTGCCTCATGTTGAATAACCACTTTTTAACGCCTCAGAGTGACCAACATTGCCATTTTTACAGAGTTTTGCTTACTCAAAAGCTTCAATTTTGACCAATTTCAGGCACAGAAATGACTTTAAACATACTTATTTTAGTTGAAAAGGTCATAATTCACATCCAACAGTCATTTGGAGTCAAAAGATTAAATGTTAAAATTTCATCCATATTGACCATTTTGGAATCGTTCGACAGGTCCGGAGTCATCGTTTTTCATCAGAAAATGGATTTTTGGGACTGTACCAAAAATTATTCAAAATGTCAAATGGATCGTGCCTCATGTTGAATAACCACTTTTTAACCCCTCAGAGTGACCAAAATGGCCATTTCTACAGAGTTTTGCTTACTCAAAAGCTTCAATTTTGACAAATTTCAGGGACATAAATGACTTTAAACACACTGATTTTAGTTGAAAAAGTCATAATTCACATCCAGCAGTCATTTAGAGTCAAAAGATTAAATGTTAAAATTTCATCCATATTGACCATTTTGGAAACGTTCGACAGGTCCGGAGTCATCGTTTTTCATCAAAAAATTGATTTTTGGGACTGTACCAAAAATGATTCAAAATGTCAAATGGATCGTGCCTCATGTTGAATAATCACTTTTTAACCCCTCAGAGTGACCAACATTGCCATTTTTACAGAGTTTTGCTTACTCAAAAGCTTCAATTTTGACCAATTTCAGGCACAAAAATGACTTTAAACACACTTATGTTAGTTGAAAAGGTCATAATTCACATCCAACAGTCATTTGGAGTCAAAAGAATAAATGTTAAAATTTCATCCATATTGACCATTTTGGAATCGTTCGACTGGTCCGGAGTCATCGTTTTTCATCAGAAAATGGATTTTTGGGACTGTACCAAAAAATATTCAAAATGTCAAATGGATCGTGCCTCATGTTGAATAACCACTTTTTAACCCCTCAGAGTGACCAAAATGGCAATTTTTACAGAGTTTTGCTTACTCAAAAGCTTCAATTTTGACCAATTTCAGGCACATAAATGACTTTAAACACACTTATTTTAGTTGAAAAAGTCATAATTCCCATCCAACAGTCATTTGGAGTCAAAAAATTAAATGTTAAAATTTCATCCATATTGACCATTTTGGGAACGTTCGACAGGTCCGGAGTCCTCGTTTTTCATCAGAAAATGGATTTTTGGGACTGTACCAAAAATGATTCAAAATGTCAAATGGATCGTGCCTCATGTTGAATAACCACTTTTTAACCCCTCAGAGTGACCCAAATGGCCATTTTTACAGAGTTTTGCTTACTCAAAAGCTTCAATTTTGACCAATTTCAGGGACATAAATGACTTTAAACACACTTATTTTAGTTGAAAAAGTCATAATTCACATCCAACAGTCATTTAGAGTCAAAAGATTAAATGTTAAAATTTCATCCATATTGACCATTTTGGAAACGTTCGACAGGTCCGGAGTCATCGTTTTTCATCAAAAAATTGATTTTTGGGACTGTACCAAAAATGATTCAAAATGTCAAATGGATCGTGCCTCATGTTGAATAACCACTTTTTAACCCCTCAGAGTGACCAACATTGCCATTTTTACAGAGTTTTGCTTACTCAAAAGCTTCAATTTTGACCAATTTCAGGCACAAAAATGACTTTAAACACACTTATGTTAGTTGAAAAGGTCATAATTCACATCCAACAGTCATTTGGAGTCAAAAGATCAAATGTTAAAATTTCATCCATATTGACCATTTTGGAATCGTTCGACTGGTCCGGAGTCATCGTTTTTCATCAGAAAATGGATTTTTGGGACTGTACCAAAAATTATTCAAAATGTCAAATGGATCGTGCCTCATGTTGAATAACCACTTTTTAACCCCTCAGAGTGACCAAAATGGCAATTTTTACAGAGTTTTGCTTACTCAAAAGCTTCAATTTTGACCAATTTCAGGCACATAAATGACTTTAAACACACTTATTTTAGTTGAAAAAGTCATAATTCCCATCCAACAGTCATTTGGAGTCAAAAAATTAAATGTTAAAATTTCATCCATATTGACCATTTTGGGAACGTTCAACAGGTCCGGAGTCATCGTTTTTCATCAGAAAATGGATTTTTGGGACTGTACCAAAAATGATTCAAAATGTCAAATGGATCGTGCCTCATGTTGAATAACCACTTTTTAACCCCTCAGAGTGACCCAAATGGACATTTTTACAGAGTTTTGCTTACTCAAAAGCTTCAATTTTGACCAATTTCAGGGACATAAATGACTTTAAACACACTTATTTTAGTTGAAAAAGTCATAATTCACATCCAACAGTCATTTAGAGTCAAAAGATTAAATGTTAAAATTTCATCCATATTGACCATTTTGGAAACGTTTGACAGGTCCGGAGTCATCGTTTTTCATCAGAAAATTGATTTTTGGGACTGTACCAAAAATTATTCAAAATGTCATATGGATCGTGCCTCATGTTGAATAACCACTTTTTAACCCCTCAGAGTGACCAACATTGCCATTTTTACAGAGTTTTTGCTTATTCAAAAGCTTTAATGTTGACCAATTTCAGGCACATAAATGACTTTAAACACACTTATTTTAGTTGAAAAAGTCATAATTCACATCCAACAGTCATTTGGAGTCAAAAGATTAAATGTTAAAATTTCATCCATATTGACCATTTTGGGAACGTTCGGCAGGTCCGGAGTCATCGTTTTTCATCAGAAAATGGATTTTTTGGACTGTACCAAAAATGATTCAAAATGTCAAATGGATCGTGCCTCATGTTGAATAACCACTTTTTAACCCCTCAGAGTGACCAACATTGCCATTTTTACAGAGTTTTGCTTACTCAAAAGCTTCAATTTTGACCAATTTCAGGCACAGAAATGACTTTAAACACACTTATGTTAGTTGAAAAGGTCATAATTCACATCCAACAGTCATTTGGAGTCAAAAGATTAAATGTTAAAATTTCATCCATATTGACCATTTTGGGAACGTTAGACAGGTCGGGAGTCATCGTTTTTCATCAGAAAATGGATTTTTGGGACTGTACCAAAAATGATTCAAAATGTCAAATGGATCGTGCCTCATGTTGAATAACCACTTTGTAACCCCTCAGAGTGACCAACATTGCCATTTTTACAGAGTTTTGCTTACTCAAAAGCTTCAATTTTGACCAATTTCAGACATAGAAATGACTTTAAACACACTTATTTTAGTTGAAAAGGTCATAATTCACATCCAACAGTCATTTGGAGTCAAAAGATTAAAAGTTCAAATTTCATCCATATTTACCATTTTGGGAACGTTCGACAGGTCCGGAGTCATCGTTTTTCATCAGAAAATGGATTTTTAGGACTGTTCCAAAAATGATTCAAAATGTCCATTGGATTGTGCCTCATGTTGAATAACCACTTTTTAACCCCTCAGAGTGACCAAAATGGCCATTTTTACAGAGTTTTGCTTACTCAAAAGCTTCAATTTTGACCAATTTCAGGCACATAAATGACTATAAACACACTTATTTTAGTTGAAAAAGTCATAATTCACATCCAACAGTCATTTAGAGTCAAAAGATTAAATGTTAAAATTTCATCCATATTGACCATTTTGGAATCGTTCGAAAGGTCCGGAGTCATCGTTTTTCATCAGAAAATGGATTTTTGGGACTGTACCAAAAATTATTCAAAATGTCAAATGAATCGTGCCTCATGTTGAATACCCACTTTTTAACCCCTCAGAGTGACCAAAATGGCCATTTTTACAGAGTTTTGCTTACTCAAAAGCTTCAATTTTGACCAATTTCAGGGACATAAATGACTTTAAACACACTTATTTTAGTTGAAAAAGTCACAATTCACATCCAACAGTCATTTAGAGTCAAAAGATTAAATGTTAAAATTTCATCCATATTACGTTCGACAGGTCCGGAGTCATCGGTTTTCATCAGAAAATGGATTTTTGGGACTGTACCAAAAATGATTCAAAATATCATATGGATCGTGCCTCATGTTGAATAACCACTTTTTAACCCCTCAGAGTGACCAACATTGCCATTTTTACAGAGTTTTTGCTTATTCAAAAGCTTTAATGTTGACCAATTTCAGGCACATAAATGACTTTAAACACACTTATTTTAGTTGAAAAAGTCATAATTCACATCCAACAGTCATTTAGAGTCAAAAGATTAAATGTTAAAATTTCATCCATATTGACCATTTTGGAAACGTTTGACAGGTCCGGAGTCATCGTTTTTCATCAGAAAATTGATTTTTGGGACTGTACCAAAAATTATTCAAAATGTCATATGGATCGTGCCTCATGTTGAATAACCACTTTTTAACCCCTCAGAGTGACCAACATTGCCATTTTTACAGAGTTTTTGCTTATTCAAAAGCTTTAATGTTGACCAATTTCAGGCACATAAATGACTTTAAACACACTTATTTTAGTTGAAAAAGTCATAATTCACATCCAACAGTCATTTGGAGTCAAAAGATTAAATGTTAAAATTTCATCCATATTGACCATTTTGGGAACGTTCGGCAGGTCCGGAGTCATCGTTTTTCATCAGAAAATGGATTTTTTGGACTGTACCAAAAATGATTCAAAATGTCAAATGGATCGTGCCTCATGTTGAATAACCACTTTTTAACCCCTCAGAGTGACCAACATTGCCATTTTTACAGAGTTTTGCTTACTCAAAAGCTTCAATTTTGACCAATTTCAGGCACAGAAATGACTTTAAACACACTTATGTTAGTTGAAAAGGTCATAATTCACATCCAACAGTCATTTGGAGTCAAAAGATTAAATGTTAAAATTTCATCCATATTGACCATTTTGGAATCGTTCGACTGGTCCGGAGTCATCGTTTTTCATCAGAAAATGGATTTTTGGGACTGTACCAAAAATGATTCAAAATGTCAAATGGATCGTGCCTCATGTTGAATAACCACTTTTTAACCCCTCAGAGTGACCAACATTGCCATTTTTACTGAGCTTTGCTTACTCAAAAGCTTCAATTTTGACCAATTTCAGGCACATAAATGACTTTAAACACACTCATTTTAGTTGAAAAAGTCATAATTCCCATCCAACAGTCATTTGGAGTCAAAAGATTAAATGTTAAAATTTCATCCATATTGACCATTTTGGGAACGTTAGACAGGTCCGGAGTCATCGTTTTTCATCAGAAAATGGATTTTTTGGACTGTACCAAAAATGATTCAAAATGTCAAATGGATCGTGCCTCATGTTGAATAACCACTTTGTAACCCCTCAGAGTGACCAACATTGCCATTTTTACAGAGTTTTGCTTACTCAAAAGCTTCAATTTTGACCAATTTCAGACATAGAAATGACTTTAAACACACTTATTTTAGTTGAAAAGGTCATAATTCACATCCAACAGTCATTTGGAGTCAAAAGATTAAAAGTTCAAATTTCATCCATATTTACCATTTTGGGAACGTTCGACAGGTCCGGAGTCATCGTTTTTCATCAGAAAATGGATTTTTAGGACTGTTCCAAAAATGATTCAAAATGTCCATTGGATTGTGCCTCATGTTGAATAACCACTTTTTAACCCCTCAGAGTGACCAAAATGGCCATTTTTACAGAGTTTTGCTTACTCAAAAGCTTCAATTTTGACCAATTTCAGGCACATAAATGACTATAAACACACTTATTTTAGTTGAAAAAGTCATAATTCACATCCAACAGTCATTTAGAGTCAAAAGATTAAATGTTAAAATTTCATCCATATTGACCATTTTGGAATCGTTCGAAAGGTCCGGAGTCATCGTTTTTCATCAGAAAATGGATTTTTGGGACTGTACCAAAAATTATTCAAAATGTCAAATGAATCGTGCCTCATGTTGAATACCCACTTTTTAACCCCTCAGAGTGACCAAAATGGCAATTTTTACAGAGTTTTGCTTACTCAAAAGCTTCAATTTTGACCAATTTCAGGGACATAAATGACTTTAAACACACTTATTTTAGTTGAAAAAGTCACAATTCACATCCAACAGTCATTTAGAGTCAAAAGATTAAATGTTAAAATTTCATCCATATTACGTTCGACAGGTCCGGAGTCATCGGTTTTCATCAGAAAATGGATTTTTGGGACTGTACCAAAAATGATTCAAAATATCATATGGATCGTGCCTCATGTTGAATAACCACTTTTTAACCCCTCAGAGTGACCAACATTGCCATTTTTACAGAGTTTTGCATACTCAAAAGCTTCAATTTTGACCAAATTCAGGCACAGAAATGATTTTAAACACACTTATTTTTGTTGAAAAGGTCATAATTCACATCCAACAGTCATTTGGAGTCAAAAGATTAAATGTTAAAATTTCATCCATATTGACCATTTTGGGAACGTTAGACAGGTCCGGAGTCATCGTTTTTCATCAGAAAATGGATTTTTGGGACTGTACCAAAAATGATTCAAAATGTCAAATGGATCGTGCCTCATGTTGAATAACCACTTTGTAACCCCTCAGAGTGACCAACATTGCCATTTTTACAGAGTTTTGCTTACTCAAAAGCTTCAATTTTGACCAATTTCAGACATAGAAATGACTTTAAACACACTTATTTTAGTTGAAAAGGTCATAATTCACATCCAACAGTCATTTGGAGTCAAAAGATTAAATGTTAAAATTTCATCCATATTGACCATTTTGGGAACGTTCGACAGGTCCGGAGTCATCGTTTTTCATCAGAAAATGGATTTTTGGGACTGTACCAAAAATGATTCAAAATGTCAAATGGATCGTGCCTCATGTTGAATAACCACTTTTTAACCCCTCAGAGTGACCAAAATGGCCATTTTTACAGAGTTTTGCTTACTCAAAAGCTTCAATTTTGACCAATTTCAGGCACAGAAATGACTTTAAACACACTTATGTTAGTTGAAAAGGTCATAATTCACATCCAACAGTCATTTGGAGTCAAAAGATTAAAAGTTAAAATTTCATCCATATTGACCATTTTGGAATCGTTCGACTGGTCCGGAGTCATCGTTTTTCATCAGAAAATGGATTTTTGGGGCGGTACCAAAAATTATTCAAAATGTCAAATGGATCGTGCCTCATGTTGAATAACCACTTTTTAACCCCTCAGAGTGACCAAAATGGCAATTTTTACAGAGTTTTGCTTACTCAAAAGCGTTCAATTTTGACCAATTTCAGGCACATAAATGACTTTAAACACACTTATTTTAGTTGAAAAAGTCATAATTCCCATCCAACAGTCATTTGGAGTCAAAAGATTAAATGTTAAAATTTCATCCATATTGACCAATTCGGAATCGTTCGACTGGTCCGGAGTCATCGTTTTTCATCAGAAAATGGATTTTTGGGACTGTACCAAAAATGATTCAAAATGTCAAATGGATCGTGCCTCATGTTGAATAACCACTTTGTAACCCCTCAGAGTGACCAACATTGCCATTTTTAGAGAGTTTGGCTTACTCAAAAGTTTCAATGTTGACCAATTTCAGGCACAGAAATGACTTTAAACACACTTATTTTTGTTGAAAAGGTCATAATTCACACCCAACAGTCATTTGGAGTCAAGAGATTAAATGTTAAAATGTCATCCATATTGACCATTTTGGAAACGTTCGACAGGTCCGGAGTCATCGTTTTTCATCAAAAAATTGATTTTTGGGACTGTACCAAAAATGATTCAAAATGTCAAACGGATCGTGCCTCATGTTGAATAACCACTTTTTAACCCCTCAGAGTGACCAACATTGCCATTTTTACAGAGTTTTGCTTACTCAAAAGCTTCAATTTTGACCAATTTCAGGCACAGAAATGACTTTAAACATACTTATTTTAGTTGAAAAGGTCATAATTCACATCCAACAGTTATTTGGAGTCAAAAGATTAAATGTTAAAATTTCATCCATATTGACCATTTTGGAATCGTTCGACAGGTCCGGAGTCATCGTTTTTCATCAGAAAATGGATTTTTGGGACTGTACCAAAAATGATTCAAAATGTCAAATGGATCGTGCCTCATGTTGAATAACCACTTTTTAACCCCTCAGAGTGACCAACATTGCCATTTTTACAGAGTTTTGCTTACTCAAAAGCTTCAATTTTGACCAATTTCAGGCACAAAAATGACTTTAAACACACTTATGTTAGTTGAAAAGGTCATAATTCACATCCAACAGTCATTTGGAGTCAAAAGATTAAATGTTAAAATTTCATCCATATTGACCATTTTGGAATCGTTCGACTGGTCCGGAGTCATCGTTTTTCATCAGAAAATGGATTTTTGGGACTGTACCAAAAATTATTCAAAATGTCAAATGGATCGTGCCTCATGTTGAATAACCACTTTTTAACCCCTCAGAGTGACCAAAATGGCAATTTTTACAGAGTTTTGCTTACTCAAAAGCTTCAATTTTGACCAATTTCAGGCACATAAATGACTTTAAACACACTTATTTTAGTTGAAAAAGTCATAATTCCCATCCAACAGTCATTTGGAGTCAAAAAATTAAATGTTAAAATTTCATCCATATTGACCATTTTGGGAACGTTCGACAGGTCCGGAGTCATCGTTTTTCATCAGAAAATGGATTTTTGGGACTGTACCAAAAATGATTCAAAATGTCAAATGGATCGTGCCTCATGTTGAATAACCACTTTTTAACCCCTCAGAGTGACCCAAATGGCCATTTTTACAGAGTTTTGCTTACTCAAAAGCTTCAATTTTGACCAATTTCAGGGACATAAATGACTTTAAACACACTTATTTTAGTTGAAAAAGTCATAATTCACATCCAACAGTCATTTAGAGTCAAAAGATTAAATGTTAAAATTTCATCCATATTGACCATTTTGGAAACGTTCGACAGGTCCGGAGTCATCGTTTTTCATAAAAAAATTGATTTTTGGGACTGTACCAAAAATGATTCAAAATGTCAAATGGATCGTGCCTCATGTTGAATAACCACTTTTTAACCCCTCAGAGTGACCAACATTGCCATTTTTACAGAGTTTTGCTTACTCAAAAGCTTCAATTTTGACCAATTTCAGGCACAAAAATGACTTTAAACACACTTATGTTAGTTGAAAAGGTCATAATTCACATCCAACAGTCATTTGGATGTCAAAAGATTAAATGTTAAAATTTCATCCATATTGACCATTTTGGAATCGTTCGACTGGTCCGGAGTCATCGTTTTTCATCAGAAAATGGATTTTTGGGACTGTACCAAAAATTATTCAAAATGTCAAATGGATCGTGCCTCATGTTGAATAACCACTTTTTAACCCCTCAGAGTGACCAAAATGGCAATTTTTACAGAGTTTTGCTTACTCAAAAGCTTCAATTTTGACCAATTTCAGGCACATAAATGACTTTAAACACACTTATTTTAGTTGAAAAAGTCATAATTCCCATCCAACAGTCATTTGGAGTCAAAAAATTAAATGTTAAAATTTCATCCATATTGACCATTTTGGGAACGTTCAACAGGTCCGGAGTCATCGTTTTTCATCAGAAAATGGATTTTTGGGACTGTACCAAAAATGATTCAAAATGTCAAATGGATCGTGCCTCATGTTGAATAACCACTTTTTAACCCCTCAGAGTGACCCAAATGGCCATTTTTACAGAGTTTTGCTTACTCAAAAGCTTCACTTTTGACCAATTTCAGGGACATAAATGACTTTAAACACACTTATTTTAGTTGAAAAAGTCATAATTCACATCCAACAGTCATTTAGAGTCAAAAGATTAAATGTTAAAATTTCATCCATATTGACCATTTTGGAAACGTTTGACAGGTCCGGAGTCATCGTTTTTCATCAGAAAATTGATTTTTGGGACTGTACCAAAAATGATTCAAAATGTCATATGGATCGTGCCTCATGTTGAATAACCACTTTTTAACCCCTCAGAGTGACCAACATTGCCATTTTTACAGAGTTTTTGCTTATTCAAAAGCTTTAATGTTGACCAATTTCAGGCACATAAATGACTTTAAACACACTTATTTTAGTTGAAAAAGTCATAATTCACATCCAACAGTCATTTGGAGTCAAAAGATTAAATGTTAAAATTTCATCCATATTGACCATTTTGGGAACGTTCGGCAGGTCCGGAGTCATCGTTTTTCATCAGAAAATGGATTTTTTGGGCTGTACCAAAAATGATTCAAAATGTCAAATGGATCGTGCCTCATGTTGAATAACCACTTTTTAACCCCTCAGAGTGACCAACATTGCCATTTTTACAGAGTTTTGCTTACTCAAAAGCTTCAATTTTGACCAATTTCAGGCACAGAAATGACTTTAAACACACTTATGTTAGTTGAAAAGGTCATAATTCCCATCCAACAGTCATTTGGAGTCAAAAGATTAAATGTTAAAATTTCATCCATATTGACCATTTTGGGAACGTTAGACAGATCTGGAGTCATCGTTTTTCATCAGAAAATGGATTTTTGGGACTGTACCAAAAATGATTCAAAATGTCAAATGGATCGTGCCTCATGTTGAATAACCACTTTGTAACCTCTCAGAGTGACCAACATTGCCATTTTTACAGAGTTTTGCTTACTCAAAAGCTTCAATTTTGACCAATTTCAGACATAGAAATGACTTTAAACACACGTATTTTAGTTGAAAAGGTCATAATTCACATCCAACAGTCATTTGGAGTCAAAAGATTAAATGTTAAAATTTCATCCATATTGACCATTTTGGGAACGTTCGACAGGTCCGGAGTCATCGTTTTTCATCAGAAAATGGATTTTTGGGACTGTACCAAAAATGATTCAAAATGTCAAATGGATCGTGCCTCATGTTGAATAACTAATTTTTAACCCCTCAGAGTGACCAACATTGCTATTTTTACAGAGTTTTGCTTACTCAAAAGCTTCAATTTTGACCAATTTCAGGCACAGAAATGACTTTAAACACACTTATTTTTGTTGAAAAGGTCATGATTCACATCCAACCGTCATTTGGAGTCAAAAGATTAAAAGTTCAAATTTCATCCTTATTTACCATTTTGGGAACGTTCGACAGGTCCGGATTCATCGTTTTTCATCAGAAAATGGATTTTTAGGACTGTTCCAAAAATGATTCAAAATGTCCATTGGATTGTGCCTCATGATGAATAACCACTTTTTAACCCCTCAGAGTGACCAAAATGGCCATTTTTACAGAGTTTTGCTTACTCAAAAGCTTCAATTTTGACCAATTTCAGGCACATAAATGACTATAAACACACTTATTTTAGTTGAAAAAGTCATAATTCACATCCAACAGTCATTTAGAGTCAAAAGATTAAATGTTAAAATTTCATCCATATTGACCATTTTGGAATCGTTCGAAAGGTCCGGAGTCATCGTTTTTCATCAGAAAATGGATTTTTGGGACTGTACCAAAAATTATTCAAAATGTCAAATGAATCGTGCCTCATGTTGAATACCCACTTTTTAACCCCTCAGAGTGACCAAAATGGCCATTTTTACAGAGTTTTGCTTACTCAAAAGCTTCAATTTTGACCAATTTCAGGGACATAAATGACTTTAAACACACTTATTTTAGTTGAAAAAGTCACAATTCACATCCAACAGTCATTTAGAGTCAAAAGATTAAATGTTAAAATTTCATCCATATTACGTTCGACAGGTCCGGAGTCATCGGTTTTCATCAGAAAATGGATTTTTGGGACTGTACCAAAAATGATTCAAAATATCATATGGATCGTGCCTCATGTTGAATAACCACTTTTTAACCCCTCAGAGTGACCAACATTGCCATTTTTACAGAGTTTTGCTTACTCAAAAGCTTCAATTTTGACCAATTTCAGGCACAGAAATGATTTTAAACACACTTATTTTTGTTGAAAAGGTCATAATTCACATCCAACAGTCATTTTAAGTCAAAAGATTAAATGTTAAAATTTCATCCATATTGACCGTTTTGGGAACGTTAGACAGGTCCGGAGTCATCGTTTTTCATCAGAAAATGGATTTTTGGGACTGTACCAAAAATGATTCAAAATGTCAAATGGATTGTGCCTCATGTTGAATAACCACTTTGTAACCCCTCAGAGTGACCAACATTGCCATTTTTACAGAGTTTTGCTTACTCAAAAGCTTCAATTTTGACCAATTTCAGACATAGAAATGACTTTAAACACACTTATTTTAGTTGAAAAGGTCATAATTCACATCCAACAGTCATTTGGAGTCAAAAGATTAAATGTTAAAATTTCATCCATATTGACCATTTTGGGAACGTTCGACAGGTCCGGAGTCATCGTTTTTCATCAGAAAATGGATTTTTGGGACTGTACCAAAAATGATTCAAAATGTCAAATGGATCGTGCCTCATGTTGAATAACCACTTTTTAACCCCTCAGAGTGACCAAAATGGCCATTTTTACAGAGTTTTGCTTACTCAAAAGCTTCAATTTTGACCAATTTCAGGCACATAAATGACTATAAACACACTTATTTTAGTTGAAAAAGTCATAATTCACATCCAACAGTCATTTAGAGTCAAAAGATTAAATGTTAAAATTTCATCCATATTGACCATTTTGGAATCGTTCGAAAGGTCCGGAGTCATCGTTTTTCATCAGAAAATGGATTTTTGGGACTGTACCAAAAATTATTCAAAATGTCAAATGAATCGTGCCTCATGTTGAATACCCACTTTTTAACCCCTCAGAGTGACCAAAATGGCAATTTTTACAGAGTTTTGCTTACTCAAAAGCTTCAATTTTGACCAATTTCAGGGACATAAATGACTTTAAACACACTTATTTTAGTTGAAAAAGTCACAATTCACATCCAACAGTCATTTAGAGTCAAAAGATTAAATGTTAAAATTTCATCCATATTACGTTCGACAGGTCCGGAGTCATCGGTTTTCATCAGAAAATGGATTTTTGGGACTGTACCAAAAATGATTCAAAATATCATATGGATCGTGCCTCATGTTGAATAACCACTTTTTAACCCCTCAGAGTGACCAACATTGCCATTTTTACAGAGTTTTGCATACTCAAAAGCTTCAATTTTGACCAAATTCAGGCACAGAAATGATTTTAAACACACTTATTTTTGTTGAAAAGGTCATAATTCACATCCAACAGTCATTTGGAGTCAAAAGATTAAATGTTAAAATTTCATCCATATTGACCATTTTGGGAACGTTAGACAGGTCCGGAGTCATCGTTTTTCATCAGAAAATGGATTTTTGGGACTGTACCAAAAATGATTCAAAATGTCAAATGGATCGTGCCTCATGTTGAATAACCACTTTGTAACCCCTCAGAGTGACCAACATTGCCATTTTTACAGAGTTTTGCTTACTCAAAAGCTTCAATTTTGACCAATTTCAGACATAGAAATGACTTTAAACACACTTATTTTAGTTGAAAAGGTCATAATTCACATCCAACAGTCATTTGGAGTCAAAAGATTAAATGTTAAAATTTCATCCATATTGACCATTTTGGGAACGTTCGACAGGTCCGGAGTCATCGTTTTTCATCAGAAAATGGATTTTTGGGACTGTACCAAAAATGATTCAAAATGTCAAATGGATCGTGCCTCATGTTGAATAACCACTTTTTAACCCCTCAGAGTGACCAAAATGGCCATTTTTACAGAGTTTTGCTTACTCAAAAGCTTCAATTTTGACCAATTTCAGGCACAGAAATGACTTTAAACACACTTATGTTAGTTGAAAAGGTCATAATTCACATCCAACAGTCATTTGGAGTCAAAAGATTAAAAGTTAAAATTTCATCCATATTGACCATTTTGGAATCGTTCGACTGGTCCGGAGTCATCGTTTTTCATCAGAAAATGGATTTTTGGGGCGGTACCAAAAATTATTCAAAATGTCAAATGGATCGTGCCTCATGTTGAATAACCACTTTTTAACCCCTCAGAGTGACCAAAATGGCAATTTTTACAGAGTTTTGCTTACTCAAAAGCGTTCAATTTTGACCAATTTCAGGCACATAAATGACTTTAAACACACTTATTTTAGTTGAAAAAGTCATAATTCCCATCCAACAGTCATTTGGAGTCAAAAGATTAAATGTTAAAATTTCATCCATATTGACCAATTCGGAATCGTTCGACTGGTCCGGAGTCATCGTTTTTCATCAGAAAATGGATTTTTGGGACTGTACCAAAAATGATTCAAAATGTCAAATGGATCGTGCCTCATGTTGAATAACCACTTTGTAACCCCTCAGAGTGACCAACATTGCCATTTTTAGAGAGTTTGGCTTACTCAAAAGTTTCAATGTTGACCAATTTCAGGCACAGAAATGACTTTAAACACACTTATTTTTGTTGAAAAGGTCATAATTCACATCCAACAGTCATTTGGAGTCAAGAGATTAAATGTTAAAATGTCATCCATATTGACCATTTTGGAAACGTTCGACAGGTCCGGAGTCATCGTTTTTCATCAAAAAATTGATTTTTGGGACTGTACCAAAAATGATTCAAAATGTCAAACGGATCGTGCCTCATGTTGAATAACCACTTTTTAACCCCTCAGAGTGACCAACATTGCCATTTTTACAGAGTTTTGCTTACTCAAAAGCTTCAATTTTGACCAATTTCAGGCACAGAAATGACTTTAAACATACTTATTTTAGTTGAAAAGGTCATAATTCACATCCAACAGTTATTTGGAGTCAAAAGATTAAATGTTAAAATTTCATCCATATTGACCATTTTGGAATCGTTCGACAGGTCCGGAGTCATCGTTTTTCATCAGAAAATGGATTTTTGGGACTGTACCAAAAATGATTCAAAATGTCAAATGGATCGTGCCTCATGTTGAATAACCACTTTTTAACCCCTCAGAGTGACCAACATTGCCATTTTTACAGAGTTTTGCTTACTCAAAAGCTTCAATTTTGACCAATTTCAGGCACAAAAATGACTTTAAACACACTTATGTTAGTTGAAAAGGTCATAATTCACATCCAACAGTCATTTGGAGTCAAAAGATTAAATGTTAAAATTTCATCCATATTGACCATTTTGGAATCGTTCGACTGGTCCGGAGTCATCGTTTTTCATCAGAAAATGGATTTTTGGGACTGTACCAAAAATTATTCAAAATGTCAAATGGATCGTGCCTCATGTTGAATAACCACTTTTTAACCCCTCAGAGTGACCAAAATGGCAATTTTTACAGAGTTTTGCTTACTCAAAAGCTTCAATTTTGACCAATTTCAGGCACATAAATGACTTTAAACACACTTATTTTAGTTGAAAAAGTCATAATTCCCATCCAACAGTCATTTGGAGTCAAAAAATTAAATGTTAAAATTTCATCCATATTGACCATTTTGGGAACGTTCGACAGGTCCGGAGTCATCGTTTTTCATCAGAAAATGGATTTTTGGGACTGTACCAAAAATGATTCAAAATGTCAAATGGATCGTGCCTCATGTTGAATAACCACTTTTTAACCCCTCAGAGTGACCCAAATGGCCATTTTTACAGAGTTTTGCTTACTCAAAAGCTTCAATTTTGACCAATTTCAGGGACATAAATGACTTTAAACACACTTATTTTAGTTGAAAAAGTCATAATTCACATCCAACAGTCATTTAGAGTCAAAAGATTAAATGTTAAAATTTCATCCATATTGACCATTTTGGAAACGTTCGACAGGTCCGGAGTCATCGTTTTTCATAAAAAAATTGATTTTTGGGACTGTACCAAAAATGATTCAAAATGTCAAATGGATCGTGCCTCATGTTGAATAACCACTTTTTAACCCCTCAGAGTGACCAACATTGCCATTTTTACAGAGTTTTGCTTACTCAAAAGCTTCAATTTTGACCAATTTCAGGCACAAAAATGACTTTAAACACACTTATGTTAGTTGAAAAGGTCATAATTCACATCCAACAGTCATTTGGAGTCAAAAGATTAAATGTTAAAATTTCATCCATATTGACCATTTTGGAATCGTTCGACTGGTCCGGAGTCATCGTTTTTCATCAGAAAATGGATTTTTGGGACTGTACCAAAAATTATTCAAAATGTCAAATGGATCGTGCCTCATGTTGAATAACCACTTTTTAACCCCTCAGAGTGACCAAAATGGCAATTTTTACAGAGTTTTGCTTACTCAAAAGCTTCAATTTTGACCAATTTCAGGCACATAAATGACTTTAAACACACTTATTTTAGTTGAAAAAGTCATAATTCCCATCCAACAGTCATTTGGAGTCAAAAAATTAAATGTTAAAATTTCATCCATATTGACCATTTTGGGAACGTTCAACAGGTCCGGAGTCATCGTTTTTCATCAGAAAATGGATTTTTGGGACTGTACCAAAAATGATTCAAAATGTCAAATGGATCGTGCCTCATGTTGAATAACCACTTTTTAACCCCTCAGAGTGACCCAAATGGCCATTTTTACAGAGTTTTGCTTACTCAAAAGCTTCACTTTTGACCAATTTCAGGGACATAAATGACTTTAAACACACTTATTTTAGTTGAAAAAGTCATAATTCACATCCAACAGTCATTTAGAGTCAAAAGATTAAATGTTAAAATTTCATCCATATTGACCATTTTGGAAACGTTTGACAGGTCCGGAGTCATCGTTTTTCATCAGAAAATTGATTTTTGGGACTGTACCAAAAATGATTCAAAATGTCATATGGATCGTGCCTCATGTTGAATAACCACTTTTTAACCCCTCAGAGTGACCAACATTGCCATTTTTACAGAGTTTTTGCTTATTCAAAAGCTTTAATGTTGACCAATTTCAGGCACATAAATGACTTTAAACACACTTATTTTAGTTGAAAAAGTCATAATTCACATCCAACAGTCATTTGGAGTCAAAAGATTAAATGTTAAAATTTCATCCATATTGACCATTTTGGGAACGTTCGGCAGGTCCGGAGTCATCGTTTTTCATCAGAAAATGGATTTTTTGGACTGTACCAAAAATGATTCAAAATGTCAAATGGATCGTGCCTCATGTTGAATAACCACTTTTTAACCCCTCAGAGTGACCAACATTGCCATTTTTACAGAGTTTTGCTTACTCAAAAGCTTCAATTTTGACCAATTTCAGGCACAGAAATGACTTTAAACACACTTATGTTAGTTGAAAAGGTCATAATTCCCATCCAACAGTCATTTGGAGTCAAAAGATTAAATGTTAAAATTTCATCCATATTGACCATTTTGGGAACGTTAGACAGATCTGGAGTCATCGTTTTTCATCAGAAAATGGATTTTTGGGACTGTACCAAAAATGATTCAAAATGTCAAATGGATCGTGCCTCATGTTGAATAACCACTTTGTAACCTCTCAGAGTGACCAACATTGCCATTTTTACAGAGTTTTGCTTACTCAAAAGCTTCAATTTTGACCAATTTCAGACATAGAAATGACTTTAAACACACGTATTTTAGTTGAAAAGGTCATAATTCACATCCAACAGTCATTTGGAGTCAAAAGATTAAATGTTAAAATTTCATCCATATTGACCATTTTGGGAACGTTCGACAGGTCCGGAGTCATCGTTTTTCATCAGAAAATGGATTTTTGGGACTGTACCAAAAATGATTCAAAATGTCAAATGGATCGTGCCTCATGTTGAATAACTAATTTTTAACCCCTCAGAGTGACCAACATTGCCATTTTTACAGAGTTTTGCTTACTCAAAAGCTTCAATTTTGACCAATTTCAGGCACAGAAATGACTTTAAACACACTTATTTTTGTTGAAAAGGTCATGATTCACATCCAACCGTCATTTGGAGTCAAAAGATTAAAAGTTCAAATTTCATCCTTATTTACCATTTTGGGAACGTTCGACAGGTCCGGATTCATCGTTTTTCATCAGAAAATGGATTTTTAGGACTGTTCCAAAAATGATTCAAAATGTCCATTGGATTGTGCCTCATGATGAATAACCACTTTTTAACCCCTCAGAGTGACCAAAATGGCCATTTTTACAGAGTTTTGCTTACTCAAAAGCTTCAATTTTGACCAATTTCAGGCACATAAATGACTATAAACACACTTATTTTAGTTGAAAAAGTCATAATTCACATCCAACAGTCATTTAGAGTCAAAAGATTAAATGTTAAAATTTCATCCATATTGACCATTTTGGAATCGTTCGAAAGGTCCGGAGTCATCGTTTTTCATCAGAAAATGGATTTTTGGGACTGTACCAAAAATTATTCAAAATGTCAAATGAATCGTGCCTCATGTTGAATACCCACTTTTTAACCCCTCAGAGTGACCAAAATGGCCATTTTTACAGAGTTTTGCTTACTCAAAAGCTTCAATTTTGACCAATTTCAGGGACATAAATGACTTTAAACACACTTATTTTAGTTGAAAAAGTCACAATTCACATCCAACAGTCATTTAGAGTCAAAAGATTAAATGTTAAAATTTCATCCATATTACGTTCGACAGGTCCGGAGTCATCGGTTTTCATCAGAAAATGGATTTTTGGGACTGTACCAAAAATGATTCAAAATATCATATGGATCGTGCCTCATGTTGAATAACCACTTTTTAACCCCTCAGAGTGACCAACATTGCCATTTTTACAGAGTTTTGCTTACTCAAAAGCTTCAATTTTGACCAATTTCAGGCACAGAAATGATTTTAAACACACTTATTTTTGTTGAAAAGGTCATAATTCACATCCAACAGTCATTTGGAGTCAAAAGATTAAATGTTAAAATTTCATCCATATTGACCGTTTTGGGAACGTTAGACAGGTCCGGAGTCATCGTTTTTCATCAGAAAATGGATTTTTGGGACTGTACCAAAAATGATTCAAAATGTCAAATGGATTGTGCCTCATGTTGAATAACCACTTTGTAACCCCTCAGAGTGACCAACATTGCCATTTTTACAGAGTTTTGCTTACTCAAAAGCTTCAATTTTGACCAATTTCAGACATAGAAATGACTTTAAACACACTTATTTTAGTTGAAAAGGTCATAATTCACATCCAACAGTCATTTGGAGTCAAAAGATTAAATGTTAAAATTTCATCCATATTGACCATTTTGGGAACGTTCGACAGGTCCGGAGTCATCGTTTTTCATCAGAAAATGGATTTTTGGGACTGTACCAAAAATGATTCAAAATGTCAAATGGATCGTGCCTCATGTTGAATAACCACTTTTTAACCCCTCAGAGTGACCAAAATGGCCATTTTTACAGAGTTTTGCTTACTCAAAAGCTTCAATTTTGACCAATTTCAGGCACAGAAATGACTTTAAACACACTTATGTTAGTTGAAAAGGTCATAATTCACATCCAACAGTCATTTGGAGTCAAAAGATTAAAAGTTAAAATTTCATCCATATTGACCATTATGGAATCGTTCGACTGGTCCGGAGTCATCGTTTTTCATCAGAAAATGGATTTTTGGGGCGGTACCAAAAATTATTCAAAATGTCAAATGGATCGTGCCTCATGTTGAATAACCACTTTTTAACCCCTCAGAGTGACCAAAATGGCAATTTTTACAGAGTTTTGCTTACTCAAAAGCGTTCAATTTTGACCAATTTCAGGCACATAAATGACTTTAAACACACTTATTTTAGTTGAAAAAGTCATAATTCCCATCCAACAGTCATTTGGAGTCAAAAGATTAAATGTTAAAATTTCATCCATATTGACCAATTCGGAATCGTTCGACTGGTCCGGAGTCATCGTTTTTCATCAAAAAATTGATTTTTGGGACTGTACCAAAAATGATTCAAAATGTCAAACGGATCGTGCCTCATGTTGAATAACCACTTTTTAACCCCTCAGAGTGACCAACATTGCCATTTTTACAGAGTTTTGCTTACTCAAAAGCTTCAATTTTGACCAATTTCAGGCACAGAAATGACTTTAAACATACTTATTTTAGTTGAAAAGGTCATAATTCACATCCAACAGTTATTTGGAGTCAAAAGATTAAATGTTAAAATTTCATCCATATTGACCATTTTGGAATCGTTCGACAGGTCCGGAGTCATCGTTTTTCATCAGAAAATGGATTTTTGGGACTGTACCAAAAATTATTCAAAATGTCAAATGGATCGTGCCTCATGTTGAATAACCACTTTTTAACCCCTCAGAGTGACCAAAATGGCCATTTTTACAGAGTTTTGCTTACTCAAAAGCTTCAATTTTGACAAATTTCAGGGACATAAATGACTTTAAACACACTGATTTTAGTTGAAAAAGTCATAATTCACATCCAACAGTCATTTAGAGTCAAAAGATTAAATGTTAAAATTTCATCCATATTGACCATTTTGGGAACGTTAGACAGGTCCGGAGTCATCGTTTTTCATCAGAAAATGGATTTTTGGGACTGTACCAAAAATGATTCAAAATGTCAAATGGATCGTGCCTCATGTTGAATAACCACTTTGTAACCCCTCAGAGTGACCAACATTGCCATTTTTACAGAGTTTTGCTTACTCAAAAGCTTCAATTTTGACCAATTTCAGACATAGAAATGACTTTAAACACACTTATTTTAGTTGAAAAGGTCATAATTCACATCCAACAGTCATTTGGAGTCAAAAGATTAAATGTTAAAATTTCATCCATATTGACCATTTTGGAATCGTTCGACTGGTCCGGAGTCATCGTTTTTCATCAGAAAATGGATTTTTGGGACGGTACCAAAAATTATTCAAAATGTCAAATGGATCGTGCCTCATGTTGAATAACCACTTTTTAACCCCTCAGAGTGACCAACATTGCCATTTTTACAGAGTTTTGCTTACTCAAAAGCTACAATTTTGACCAATTTCAGGCACATAAATGACTTTAAACACACTCATTTTAGTTGAAAAAGTCATAATTCCCATCCAACAGTCATTTGGAGTCAAAAGATTAAATGTTAAAATGTCATCCATATTGACCATTTTGGAAACGTTCGACAGGTCCGGAGTCATCGTTTTTCATCAAAAAATGGATTTTTGGGACTGTACCAAAAATGATTCAAAATGTCAAACGGATCGTGCCTCATGTTGAATAACCACTTTGTAACCCCTCAGAGTGACCAGCATTGCCATTTTTAGAGAGTTTGGCTTACTCAAAAGCTTCAATGTTGACCAATTTCAGGCACAGAAATGACTTTAAACACACTTATTTTTGTTGAAAAGGTCATTATTCACATCCAACAGTCATTTGGAGTCAACAGATTAAATGTTAAAATGTCATCCATATTGACCATTTTGGAAACGTTCGACTGGTCCGGAGTCATCGTTTTTCATCAGAAAATGGATTTTTGGGACGGTACCAAAAATTATTCAAAATGTCAAATGGATCGTGCCTCATGTTGAATAACCACTTTTTAACCCCTCAGAGTGACCAACATTGCCATTTTTACAGAGTTTTGCTTACTCAAAAGCTTCAATTTTGACCAATTTCAGGCACAGAAATGACTTTAAACATACTTATTTTAGTTGAAAAGGTCATAATTCACATCCAACAGTCATTTGGAGTCAAAAGATTAAATGTTAAAATTTCATCCATATTGACCATTTTGGAATCGTTCGACAGGTCCGGAGTCATCGTTTTTCATCAGAAAATGGATTTTTGGGACTGTACCAAAAATGATTCAAAATGTCAAATGGATCGTGCCTCATGTTGAATAACCACTTTGTAACCCCTCAGAGTGACCAACATTGCCATTTTTACAGAGTTTTGCTTACTCAAAAGCTTCAATTTTGACCAATTTCAGACATAGAAATGACTTTAAACACACTTATTTTAGTTGAAAAGGTCATAATTCACATCCAACAGTCATTTGGAGTCAAAAGATTAAATGTTAAAATTTCATCCATATTGACCATTTTGGAATCGTTCGACTGGTCCGGAGTCATCGTTTTTCATTAGAAAATGGATTTTTGGGACGGTACCAAAAATTATTCAAAATGTCAAATGGATCGTGCCTCATGTTGAATAACCACTTTTTAACCCCTCAGAGTGACCAACATTGCCATTTTTACAGAGTTTTGCTTACTCAAAAGCTACAATTTTGACCAATTTCAGGCACATAAATGACTTTAAACACACTCATTTTAGTTGAAAAAGTCATAATTCCCATCCAACAGTCATTTGGAGTCAAAAGATTAAATGTTAAAATGTCATCCATATTGACCATTTTGGAAACGTTCGACAGGTCCGGAGTCATCGTTTTTCATCAAAAAATGGATTTTTGGGACTGTACCAAAAATGATTCAAAATGTCAAACGGATCGTGCCTCATGTTGAATAACCACTTTGTAACCCCTCAGAGTGACCAACATTGCCATTTTTAGAGAGTTTGGCTTACTCAAAAGCTTCAATGTTGACCAATTTCAGGCACAGAAATGACTTTAAACACACTTATTTTTGTTGAAAAGGTCATAATTCACATCCAACAGTCATTTGGAGTCAACAGATTAAATGTTAAAATGTCATCCATATTGACCATTTTGGAAACGTTCGACAGGTCCGGAGTCATCGTTTTTCATTAAAAAATTGATTTTTGGGACTGTACCAAAAATGATTCAAAATGTCAAACGGATCGTGCCTCATGTTGAATAACCACTTTTTAACCCCTCAGAGTGACCAACATTGCCATTTTTACAGAGTTTTGCTTACTCAAAAGCTTCAATTTTGACCAATTTCAGGCACAGAAATGACTTTAAACATACTTATTTTAGTTGAAAAGGTCATAATTCACATCCAACAGTCATTTGGAGTCAAAAGATTAAATGTTAAAATTTCATCCATATTGACCATTTTGGAATCGTTCGACAGGTCCGGAGTCATCGTTTTTCATCAGAAAATGGATTTTTGGGACTGTACCAAAAATGATTCAAAATGTCAAATGGATCGTGCCTCATGTTGAATAACCACTTTTTAACCCCTCAGAGTGACCAACATTGCCATTTTTACAGAGTTTTGCTTACTCAAAAGCTTCAATTTTGACCAATTTAAGGGACAAAAATGACTTTAAACACACTTATGTTAGTTGAAAAGGTCATAATTCACACCCAACAGTCATTTGGAGTCAAAAGATCAAATGTTAAAATTTCATCCATATTGACCATTTTGGAATCGTTCGACTGGTCCGGAGTCATCGTTTTTCATCAGAAAATGGATTTTTGGGACTGTACCAAAAATGATTCAAAATGTCAAATGGATCGTGCCTCATGTTGAATAACCACTTTTTAACCCCTCAGAGTGACCAACATTGCCATTTTTACAGAGTTTTGCTTACTCAAAAGCTTCAATTTTGACCAATTTCAGGCACATAAATGACTTTAAACACACTCATTTTAGTTGATAAGTCATAATTCCCATCCAACAGTCATTTGGAGTCAAAAGATTAAATGTTAAAATTTCATCCATATTGACCATTTTGGGAACGTTCGACAGGTCCGGAGTCATCGTTTTTCATCAGAAAATGGATTTTTGGGACTGTACCAAAAATGATTCAAAATGTCAAATGGATCATGCCTCATGTTGAATAACCACTTTTTAACCCCTCAGAGTGACCAAAATGGCCATTTTTACAGAGTTTTGCTTACTCAAAAGCTTCAATTTTGACCAATTTCAGGCACATAAATGACTTTAAACACACTTATTTTAGTTGAAAAGGTCATAATTCACATCCAACAGTCATTTGGAGTCAAAAGATTAAATGTTCAAATTTCATCCATATTTACCATTTTGGGAACGTTCGACAGGTCCGGAGTCATCGTTTTTCATCAGAAAATGGATTTTTAGGACTGTTCCAAAAATGATTCAAAATGTCCATTGGATTGTGCCTCATGTTGAATAACCACTTTTTAACCCCTCAGAGTGACCAAAATGGCCATTTTTACAGAGTTTTGCTTACTCAAAAGCTTCAATTTTGACCAATTTCAGGCACATAAATGACTATAAACACACTTATTTTAGTTGAAAAAGTCATAATTCACATCCAACAGTCATTTAGAGTCAAAAGATTAAATGTTAAAATTTCATCCATATTGACCATTTTGGAATCGTTCGACTGGTCCGGAGTCATCGTTTTTCATCAGAAAATGGATTTTTGGGACTGTACCAAAAATGATTCAAAATGTCAAACGGATCGTGCCTCATGTTGAATAACCACTTTTTAACCCCTCAGAGTGACCAACATTGCCATTTTTACAGAGTTTTTGCTTACTCAAAAGCTTCAATTTTGACCAATTTCAGGCACAGAAATGACTTTAAACATACTTATTTTAGTTGAAAAGGTCATAATTCACATCCAACAGTCATTTGGAGTCAAAAGATTAAATGTTAAAATTTCATCCATATTGACCATTTTGGAATCGTTCGACAGGTCCGGAGTCATCGTTTTTCATCAGAAAATGGATTTTTGGGACTGTACCAAAAATGATTCAAAATGTCAAATGGATCGTGCCTCATGTTGAATAACCACTTTTTAACCCCTCAGAGTGACCAACATTGCCATTTTTACAGAGTTTTGCTTACTCAAAAGCTTCAATTTTGACCAATTTAAGGGACAAAAATGACTTTAAACACACTTATGTTAGTTGAAAAGGTCATAATTCACACCCAACAGTCATTTGGAGTCAAAAGATCAAATGTTAAAATTTCATCCATATTGACCATTTTGGAATCGTTCGACTGGTCCGGAGTCATCGTTTTTCATCAGAAAATGGATTTTTGGGACTGTACCAAAAATGATTCAAAATGTCAAATGGATCGTGCCTCATGTTGAATAACCACTTTTTAACCCCTCAGAGTGACCAACATTGCCATTTTTACAGAGTTTTGCTTACTCAAAAGCTTCAATTTTGACCAATTTCAGGCACATAAATGACTTTAAACACACTCATTTTAGTTGATAAGTCATAATTCCCATCCAACAGTCATTTGGAGTCAAAAGATTAAATGTTAAAATTTCATCCATATTGACCATTTTGGGAACGTTCGACAGGTCCGGAGTCATCGTTTTTCATCAGAAAATGGATTTTTGGGACTGTACCAAAAATGATTCAAAATGTCAAATGGATCATGCCTCATGTTGAATAACCACTTTTTAACCCCTCAGAGTGACCAAAATGGCCATTTTTACAGAGTTTTGCTTACTCAAAAGCTTCAATTTTGACCAATTTCAGGCACATAAATGACTTTAAACACACTTATTTTAGTTGAAAAGGTCATAATTCACATCCAACAGTCATTTGGAGTCAAAAGATTAAATGTTCAAATTTCATCCATATTTACCATTTTGGGAACGTTCGACAGGTCCGGAGTCATCGTTTTTCATCAGAAAATGGATTTTTAGGACTGTTCCAAAAATGATTCAAAATGTCCATTGGATTGTGCCTCATGTTGAATAACCACTTTTTAACCCCTCAGAGTGACCAAAATGGCCATTTTTACAGAGTTTTGCTTACTCAAAAGCTTCAATTTTGACCAATTTCAGGCACATAAATGACTATAAACACACTTATTTTAGTTGAAAAAGTCATAATTCACATCCAACAGTCATTTAGAGTCAAAAGATTAAATGTTAAAATTTCATCCATATTGACCATTTTGGAATCGTTCGACTGGTCCGGAGTCATCGTTTTTCATCAGAAAATGGATTTTTGGGACTGTACCAAAAATGATTCAAAATGTCAAACGGATCGTGCCTCATGTTGAATAACCACTTTTTAACCCCTCAGAGTGACCAACATTGCCATTTTTACAGAGTTTTTGCTTATTCAAAAGCTTTAATTTTGACCAATTTCAGGCACATAAATGACTTTAAACACACTTATTTTAGTTGAAAAAGTCATAATTCCCATCCAACAGTCATTTGGAGTCAAAAGATTAAATGTTAACATTTCATCCATATTGACCATTTTGGGAACGTTCGACAGGTCCGGAGTCATCGTTTTTCATCAGAAAATGGATTTTTGGGACTGTACCAAAAATGATTCAAAATGTCAAATTGATCGTGCCTCATGTTGAATGACCACTTTTTAACCCCTCAGAGTGACCAAAATTGCCATTTTTACAGAGTTTTTGCTTATTCAAAAGCTTTAATTTTGACCAATTTCAGGCACATAAATGACTTTAAACACACTTATTTTAGTTGAAAAAGTCATAATTCCCATCCAACAGTCATTTGGAGTCAAAAGATTGAATGTTAAAATTTCATCCATATTGACCATTTTGGAAACGTTCGACAGGTCTGGAGTCATCGTTTTTCATCAGAAAATTGATTTTTGGGACTGTACCAAAAATGATTCAAAATGTCAAATGGATCGTGCCTCATGTTGAATAACCACTTTTTAACCCCTCAGAGTGACCAACATTGCCATTTTTAGAGAGTTTGGCTTACTCAAAAGCTTCAATGTTGACCAATTTCAGGCACAGAAATGACTTTAAACACACTTATTTTTGTTGAAAAGGTCATAATTCACATCCAACAGTCATTTGGAGTCAACAGATTAAATGTTAAAATGTCATCCATATTGACCATTTTGGAAACGTTCGACAGGTCCGGAGTCATCGTTTTTCATCAAAAAATGGATTTTTGGGACTGTCCCAAAAATGATTCAAAATGTCAAATGGATCGTGCCTCATGTTGAATAACCACTTTTTAACCCCTCAGAGTGACCAAAATGGCCATTTTTACAGAGTTTTGCTTACTCAAAAGCTTCAATTTTGACCAATTTCAGGCACAGAAATGACTTTAAACACACTTATTTTAGTTGAAAAGGTCATAATTCACATCCAACAGTCATTTGGAGTCAAAAGATTAAAAGTTAAAATTTCATCCATATTGACCATTTTGGAATCGTTCGACTGGTCCGGAGTCATCGTTTTTCATCAGAAAATGGATTTTTGGGACGGTACCAAAAATTATTCAAAATGTCAAATGGATCGTGCCTCATGTTGAATAACCACTTTTTTACCCCTCAGAGTGACCAAAATGGCAATTTTTACAGAGTTTTGCTTACTCAAAAGCTTCAATTTTGACCAATTTCAGGCACAGAAATGACTTTAAACACACTTATTTTAGTTGAAAAAGTCATAATTCCCATCCAACAGTCATTTGGAGTCAAAAGATTAAATGTTAAAATTTCATCCATATTGACCATTTTGGAATCGTTCGACTGGTCCGGAGTCATCGTTTTTCATCAGAAAATGGATTTTTGGGACTGTACCAAAAATGATTCAAAATGTCAAATGGATCGTGCCTCATGTTGAATAACCACTTTTTAACCCCTCAGAGTGACCAACATTGCCATTTTTACAGAGTTTTGCTTACTCAAAAGCTTCAATTTTGACCAATTTCAGGCACATAAATGACTTTAAACACACTCATTTTAGTTGAAAAAGTCATAATTCCCATCCAACAGTCATTTGGAGTCAAAAGATTAAATGTTAAAATTTCATCCATATTGACCATTTTGGGAACGTTCGACAGCTCCGGAGTCATCGTTTTTCATCAGAAAATGGATTTTTGGGACTGTACCAAAAATGATTCAAAATGTCAAATGGATTGTGCCTCATGTTGAATAACCACTTTGTAACCCCTCAGAGTGACCAACATTGCCATTTTTAGAGAGTTTGGCTTACTCAAAAGCTTCAATGTTGACCAATTTCAGGCACAGAAATGACTTTAAACACACTTATTTTTGTTGAAAAGGTCATAATTCACATCCAACAGTCATTTGGAGTCAAGAGATTAAATGTTAAAATGTCATCCATATTGACCATTTTGGAAACGTTCGACAGGTCCGGAGTCATCGTTTTTCATCAAAAAATTGATTTTTGGGACTGTACCAAAAATGATTCAAAATGTCAAACGGATCGTGCCTCATGTTGAATAACCACTTTTTAACCCCTCAGAGTGACCAACATTGCCATTTTTACAGAGTTTTGCTTACTCAAAAGCTTCAATTTTGACCAATTTCAGGCACAGAAATGACTTTAAACATACTTATTTTAGTTGAAAAGGTCATAATTCACATCCAACAGTCATTTGGAGTCAAAAGATTAAATGTTAAAATTTCATCCATATTGACCATTTTGGAATCGTTCGACAGGTCCGGAGTCATCGTTTTTCATCAGAAAATGGATTTTTGGGACTGTACCAAAAATTATTCAAAATGTCAAATGGATCGTGCCTCATGTTGAATAACCACTTTTTAACCCCTCAGAGTGACCAAAATGGCCATTTTTACAGAGTTTTGCTTACTCAAAAGCTTCAATTTTGACAAATTTCAGGGACATAAATGACTTTAAACACACTGATTTTAGTTGAAAAAGTCATAATTCACATCCAACAGTCATTTAGAGTCAAAAGATTAAATGTTAAAATTTCATCCATATTGACCATTTTGGAATCGTTCGACTGGTCCGGAGTCATCGTTTTTCATTAGAAAATGGATTTTTGGGACGGTACCAAAAATTATTCAAAATGTCAAATGGATCGTGCCTCATGTTGAATAACCACTTTTTAACCCCTCAGAGTGACCAACATTGCCATTTTTACAGAGTTTTGCTTACTCAAAAGCTACAATTTTGACCAATTTCAGGCACATAAATGACTTTAAACACACTCATTTTAGTTGAAAAAGTCATAATTCCCATCCAACAGTCATTTGGAGTCAAAAGATTAAATGTTAAAATGTCATCCATATTGACCATTTTGGAAACGTTCGACAGGTCCGGAGTCATCGTTTTTCATCAAAAAATGGATTTTTGGGACTGTACCAAAAATGATTCAAAATGTCAAACGGATCGTGCCTCATGTTGAATAACCACTTTGTAACCCCTCAGAGTGACCAACATTGCCATTTTTAGAGAGTTTGGCTTACTCAAAAGCTTCAATGTTGACCAATTTCAGGCACAGAAATGACTTTAAACACACTTATTTTTGTTGAAAAGGTCATAATTCACATCCAACAGTCATTTGGAGTCAACAGATTAAATGTTAAAATGTCATCCATATTGACCATTTTGGAAACGTTCGACAGGTCCGGAGTCATCGTTTTTCATTAAAAAATTGATTTTTGGGACTGTACCAAAAATGATTCAAAATGTCAAACGGATCGTGCCTCATGTTGAATAACCACTTTTTAACCCCTCAGAGTGACCAACATTGCCATTTTTACAGAGTTTTGCTTACTCAAAAGCTTCAATTTTGACCAATTTCAGGCACAGAAATGACTTTAAACATACTTATTTTAGTTGAAAAGGTCATAATTCACATCCAACAGTCATTTGGAGTCAAAAGATTAAATGTTAAAATTTCATCCATATTGACCATTTTGGAATCGTTCGACAGGTCCGGAGTCATCGTTTTTCATCAGAAAATGGATTTTTGGGACTGTACCAAAAATGATTCAAAATGTCAAATGGATCGTGCCTCATGTTGAATAACCACTTTTTAACCCCTCAGAGTGACCAACATTGCCATTTTTACAGAGTTTTGCTTACTCAAAAGCTTCAATTTTGACCAATTTAAGGGACAAAAATGACTTTAAACACACTTATGTTAGTTGAAAAGGTCATAATTCACACCCAACAGTCATTTGGAGTCAAAAGATCAAATGTTAAAATTTCATCCATATTGACCATTTTGGAATCGTTCGACTGGTCCGGAGTCATCGTTTTTCATCAGAAAATGGATTTTTGGGACTGTACCAAAAATGATTCAAAATGTCAAATGGATCGTGCCTCATGTTGAATAACCACTTTTTAACCCCTCAGAGTGACCAACATTGCCATTTTTACAGAGTTTTGCTTACTCAAAAGCTTCAATTTTGACCAATTTCAGGCACATAAATGACTTTAAACACACTCATTTTAGTTGATAAGTCATAATTCCCATCCAACAGTCATTTGGAGTCAAAAGATTAAATGTTAAAATTTCATCCATATTGACCATTTTGGGAACGTTCGACAGGTCCGGAGTCATCGTTTTTCATCAGAAAATGGATTTTTGGGACTGTACCAAAAATGATTCAAAATGTCAAATGGATCATGCCTCATGTTGAATAACCACTTTTTAACCCCTCAGAGTGACCAAAATGGCCATTTTTACAGAGTTTTGCTTACTCAAAAGCTTCAATTTTGACCAATTTCAGGCACATAAATGACTTTAAACACACTTATTTTAGTTGAAAAGGTCATAATTCACATCCAACAGTCATTTGGAGTCAAAAGATTAAATGTTCAAATTTCATCCATATTTACCATTTTGGGAACGTTCGACAGGTCCGGAGTCATCGTTTTTCATCAGAAAATGGATTTTTAGGACTGTTCCAAAAATGATTCAAAATGTCCATTGGATTGTGCCTCATGTTGAATAACCACTTTTTAACCCCTCAGAGTGACCAAAATGGCCATTTTTACAGAGTTTTGCTTACTCAAAAGCTTCAATTTTGACCAATTTCAGGCACATAAATGACTATAAACACACTTATTTTAGTTGAAAAAGTCATAATTCACATCCAACAGTCATTTAGAGTCAAAAGATTAAATGTTAAAATTTCATCCATATTGACCATTTTGGAATCGTTCGACTGGTCCGGAGTCATCGTTTTTCATCAGAAAATGGATTTTTGGGACTGTACCAAAAATGATTCAAAATGTCAAACGGATCGTGCCTCATGTTGAATAACCACTTTTTAACCCCTCAGAGTGACCAACATTGCCATTTTTACAGAGTTTTTGCTTACTCAAAAGCTTCAATTTTGACCAATTTCAGGCACAGAAATGACTTTAAACATACTTATTTTAGTTGAAAAGGTCATAATTCACATCCAACAGTCATTTGGAGTCAAAAGATTAAATGTTAAAATTTCATCCATATTGACCATTTTGGAATCGTTCGACAGGTCCGGAGTCATCGTTTTTCATCAGAAAATGGATTTTTGGGACTGTACCAAAAATGATTCAAAATGTCAAATGGATCGTGCCTCATGTTGAATAACCACTTTTTAACCCCTCAGAGTGACCAACATTGCCATTTTTACAGAGTTTTGCTTACTCAAAAGCTTCAATTTTGACCAATTTAAGGGACAAAAATGACTTTAAACACACTTATGTTAGTTGAAAAGGTCATAATTCACACCCAACAGTCATTTGGAGTCAAAAGATCAAATGTTAAAATTTCATCCATATTGACCATTTTGGAATCGTTCGACTGGTCCGGAGTCATCGTTTTTCATCAGAAAATGGATTTTTGGGACTGTACCAAAAATGATTCAAAATGTCAAATGGATCGTGCCTCATGTTGAATAACCACTTTTTAACCCCTCAGAGTGACCAACATTGCCATTTTTACAGAGTTTTGCTTACTCAAAAGCTTCAATTTTGACCAATTTCAGGCACATAAATGACTTTAAACACACTCATTTTAGTTGATAAGTCATAATTCCCATCCAACAGTCATTTGGAGTCAAAAGATTAAATGTTAAAATTTCATCCATATTGACCATTTTGGGAACGTTCGACAGGTCCGGAGTCATCGTTTTTCATCAGAAAATGGATTTTTGGGACTGTACCAAAAATGATTCAAAATGTCAAATGGATCATGCCTCATGTTGAATAACCACTTTTTAACCCCTCAGAGTGACCAAAATGGCCATTTTTACAGAGTTTTGCTTACTCAAAAGCTTCAATTTTGACCAATTTCAGGCACATAAATGACTTTAAACACACTTATTTTAGTTGAAAAGGTCATAATTCACATCCAACAGTCATTTGGAGTCAAAAGATTAAATGTTCAAATTTCATCCATATTTACCATTTTGGGAACGTTCGACAGGTCCGGAGTCATCGTTTTTCATCAGAAAATGGATTTTTAGGACTGTTCCAAAAATGATTCAAAATGTCCATTGGATTGTGCCTCATGTTGAATAACCACTTTTTAACCCCTCAGAGTGACCAAAATGGCCATTTTTACAGAGTTTTGCTTACTCAAAAGCTTCAATTTTGACCAATTTCAGGCACATAAATGACTATAAACACACTTATTTTAGTTGAAAAAGTCATAATTCACATCCAACAGTCATTTAGAGTCAAAAGATTAAATGTTAAAATTTCATCCATATTGACCATTTTGGAATCGTTCGACTGGTCCGGAGTCATCGTTTTTCATCAGAAAATGGATTTTTGGGACTGTACCAAAAATGATTCAAAATGTCAAACGGATCGTGCCTCATGTTGAATAACCACTTTTTAACCCCTCAGAGTGACCAACATTGCCATTTTTACAGAGTTTTTGCTTATTCAAAAGCTTTAATTTTGACCAATTTCAGGCACATAAATGACTTTAAACACACTTATTTTAGTTGAAAAAGTCATAATTCCCATCCAACAGTCATTTGGAGTCAAAAGATTAAATGTTAACATTTCATCCATATTGACCATTTTGGGAACGTTCGACAGGTCCGGAGTCATCGTTTTTCATCAGAAAATGGATTTTTGGGACTGTACCAAAAATGATTCAAAATGTCAAATTGATCGTGCCTCATGTTGAATGACCACTTTTTAACCCCTCAGAGTGACCAAAATTGCCATTTTTACAGAGTTTTTGCTTATTCAAAAGCTTTAATTTTGACCAATTTCAGGCACATAAATGACTTTAAACACACTTATTTTAGTTGAAAAAGTCATAATTCCCATCCAACAGTCATTTGGAGTCAAAAGATTGAATGTTAAAATTTCATCCATATTGACCATTTTGGAAACGTTCGACAGGTCTGGAGTCATCGTTTTTCATCAGAAAATTGATTTTTGGGACTGTACCAAAAATGATTCAAAATGTCAAATGGATCGTGCCTCATGTTGAATAACCACTTTTTAACCCCTCAGAGTGACCAACATTGCCATTTTTAGAGAGTTTGGCTTACTCAAAAGCTTCAATGTTGACCAATTTCAGGCACAGAAATGACTTTAAACACACTTATTTTTGTTGAAAAGGTCATAATTCACATCCAACAGTCATTTGGAGTCAACAGATTAAATGTTAAAATGTCATCCATATTGACCATTTTGGAAACGTTCGACAGGTCCGGAGTCATCGTTTTTCATCAAAAAATGGATTTTTGGGACTGTCCCAAAAATGATTCAAAATGTCAAATGGATCGTGCCTCATGTTGAATAACCACTTTTTAACCCCTCAGAGTGACCAAAATGGCCATTTTTACAGAGTTTTGCTTACTCAAAAGCTTCAATTTTGACCAATTTCAGGCACAGAAATGACTTTAAACACACTTATTTTAGTTGAAAAGGTCATAATTCACATCCAACAGTCATTTGGAGTCAAAAGATTAAAAGTTAAAATTTCATCCATATTGACCATTTTGGAATCGTTCGACTGGTCCGGAGTCATCGTTTTTCATCAGAAAATGGATTTTTGGGACGGTACCAAAAATTATTCAAAATGTCAAATGGATCGTGCCTCATGTTGAATAACCACTTTTTTACCCCTCAGAGTGACCAAAATGGCAATTTTTACAGAGTTTTGCTTACTCAAAAGCTTCAATTTTGACCAATTTCAGGCACAGAAATGACTTTAAACACACTTATTTTAGTTGAAAAAGTCATAATTCCCATCCAACAGTCATTTGGAGTCAAAAGATTAAATGTTAAAATTTCATCCATATTGACCATTTTGGAATCGTTCGACTGGTCCGGAGTCATCGTTTTTCATCAGAAAATGGATTTTTGGGACTGTACCAAAAATGATTCAAAATGTCAAATGGATCGTGCCTCATGTTGAATAACCACTTTTTAACCCCTCAGAGTGACCAACATTGCCATTTTTACAGAGTTTTGCTTACTCAAAAGCTTCAATTTTGACCAATTTCAGGCACATAAATGACTTTAAACACACTCATTTTAGTTGAAAAAGTCATAATTCCCATCCAACAGTCATTTGGAGTCAAAAGATTAAATGTTAAAATTTCATCCATATTGACCATTTTGGGAACGTTCGACAGCTCCGGAGTCATCGTTTTTCATCAGAAAATGGATTTTTGGGACTGTACCAAAAATGATTCAAAATGTCAAATGGATCGTGCCTCATGTTGAATAACCACTTTGTAACCCCTCAGAGTGACCAACATTGCCATTTTTAGAGAGTTTGGCTTACTCAAAAGCTTCAATGTTGACCAATTTCAGGCACAGAAATGACTTTAAACACACTTATTTTTGTTGAAAAGGTCATAATTCACATCCAACAGTCATTTGGAGTCAAGAGATTAAATGTTAAAATGTCATCCATATTGACCATTTTGGAAACGTTCGACAGGTCCGGAGTCATCGTTTTTCATCAAAAAATTGATTTTTGGGACTGTACCAAAAATGATTCAAAATGTCAAACGGATCGTGCCTCATGTTGAATAACCACTTTTTAACCCCTCAGAGTGACCAACATTGCCATTTTTACAGAGTTTTGCTTACTCAAAAGCTTCAATTTTGACCAATTTCAGGCACAGAAATGACTTTAAACATACTTATTTTAGTTGAAAAGGTCATAATTCACATCCAACAGTCATTTGGAGTCAAAAGATTAAATGTTAAAATTTCATCCATATTGACCATTTTGGAATCGTTCGACAGGTCCGGAGTCATCGTTTTTCATCAGAAAATGGATTTTTGGGACTGTACCAAAAATTATTCAAAATGTCAAATGGATCGTGCCTCATGTTGAATAACCACTTTTTAACCCCTCAGAGTGACCAAAATGGCCATTTTTACAGAGTTTTGCTTACTCAAAAGCTTCAATTTTGACAAATTTCAGGGACATAAATGACTTTAAACACACTGATTTTAGTTGAAAAAGTCATAATTCACATCCAACAGTCATTTAGAGTCAAAAGATTAAATGTTAAAATTTCATCCATATTGACCATTTTGGAATCGTTCGAAAGGTCCGGAGTCATCGTTTTTCATCAGAAAATGGATTTTTGGGACTGTACCAAAAATGATTCAAAATGTCAAATGGATCGTGCCTCGTGTTGAATAACCACTTTTTAACCCCTCAGAGTGACCAACATTGCCATTTTTACAGAGTTTTGCTTACTCAAAAGCTTCAATTTTGACCAATTTCAGGCACAAAAATGACTTTAAACACACTTATTTTAGTTGAAAAAGTCATAATTCACACCAAACAGTCATTTAGAGTCAAAAGATTAAATGTTAAAATTTCATCCATATTGACCATTTTGGAAACGTTCGCCAGGTCCGGAGTCATCGTTTTTCATCAGAAAATGGATTTTTGGGACTGTACCAAAAATGATTCAAAATGTCAAATGGATCGTGCCTCATGTTGAATAACCACTTTTTAACCCCTCAGAGTGACCAACATTGCCATTTTTACAGAGTTTTGCTTACTCAAAAGTTTCAATTTTGACCAATTTCAGGCACATAAATGACTTTAAACACACTTATTTTAGTTGAAAAAGTAATAATTCACATCCAACAGTCATTTAGAGTCAAAAGATTAAATGTTAAAATTTCATCCATATTGACCATTTTGGGAACGTTCGACAGGTCCGGAGTCATCGTTTTTCATCAGAAAATTGATTTTTGGGACTGTACCAAAAATTATTCAAAATGTCAAATAGATCGTGCCTCATGTTGAATAACCACTTTTTAACCCCTCAGAGTGACCAACATTGCCATTTTTACAGAGTTTTGCTTACTCAAAAGCTTCAATTTTGACCAATTTCAGACATAGAAATGACTTTAAACACACTTATTTTAGTTGAAAAGGTCATAATTCACATCCAACAGTCATTTGGAGTCAAAAGATTAAATGTTAAAATTTCATCCATATTGACCATTTTGGGAACGTTCGACAGGTCCGGAGTCATCGTTTTTCATCAGAAAATGGATTTTTGGGACTGTACCAAAAATGATTCAAAATGTCAAATGGATCATGCCTCATGTTGAATAACCACTTTTTAACCCCTCAGAGTGACCAAAATGGCCATTTTTACAGAGTTTTGCTTACTCAAAAGCTTCAATTTTGACCAATTTCAGGCACATAAATGACTTTAAACACACTTATTTTAGTTGAAAAAGTCATAATTCCCATCCAACAGTCATTTGGAGTCAAAAGATTAACTGTTAACATTTCATCCATATTGACCATTTTGGGAACGTTCGACAGGTCCGGAGTCATCGTTTTTCATCAGAAAATGGATTTTTGGGACTGTACCAAAAATGATTCAAAATGTCAAATGGATCGTGCCTCATGTTGAATAACCACTTTTTAACCCCTCAGAGTGACCAACATTGCCCTTTTTACAGAGTTTTGCTTACTCAAAAGCTTCAATTTTGACCAATTTCAGGCACAGAAATGACTTTAAACACACTTATTTTTGTTGAAAAGGTCATAATTCACATCCAACAGTCATTTGGAGTCAAAAGATTAAATGTTAAAATTCCATCCATATTGACCATTTTGGAATCGTTCGACTGGTCCGGAGTCATCGTTTTTCATCAGAAAATGGATTTTTGGGACTGTACCAAAAATGATTCAAAATGTCAAATGGATCGTGCCTCATGTTGAATAACCACTTTTTAACCCCTCAGAGTGACCAACATTGCCATTTTTACAGAGCTTTGCTTACTCAAAAGCTTCAATTTTGACCAATTTCAGGCACATAAATGACTTTAAACACACTCATTTTAGTTGAAAAAGTCATAATTCCCATCCAACAGTCATTTGGAGTCAAAAGATTAAATGTTAAAATTTCATCCATATTGACCATTTTGGGAACGTTAGACAGGTCCGGAGTCATCGTTTTTCATCAGAAAATGGATTTTTGGGACTGTACCAAAAATGATTCAAAATGTCAAATGGATCGTGCCTCATGTTGAATAACCACTTTGTAACCCCTCAGAGTGACCAACATTGCCATTTTTACAGAGTTTTGCTTACTCAAAAGCTTCAATTATGACCAATTTCAGACATAGAAATGACTTTAAACACACTTATTTTAGTTGAAAAGGTCATAATTCACATCCAACAGTCATTTGGAGTCAAAAGATTAAATGTTAAAATTTCATCCATATTTACCATTTTGGGAACGTTCGACAGGTCCGGAGTCATCGTTTTTCTTCAGAAAATGGATTTTTAGGACTGTTCCAAAAATGATTCAAAATGTCCATTGGATTGTGCCTCATGTTGAATAACCACTTTTTAACCCCTCAGAGTGACCAAAATGGCCATTTTTGCAGAGTTTTGCTTACTCAAAAGCTTCAATTTTGACCAATTTCAGGCACATAAATGACTATAAACACACTTATTTTAGTTGAAAAAGTCATAATTCACATCCAACAGTCATTTAGAGTCAAAAGATGAAATGTTAAAATTTCATCCATATTACGTTCGACAGGTCCGGAGTCATCGGTTTTCATCAGAAAATGGATTTTTGGGACTGTACCAAAAATGATTCAAAATATCATATGGATCGTGCCTCATGTTGAATAACCACTTTTTAACCCCTCAGAGTGACCAACATTGCCATTTTTACAGAGTTTTGCTTACTCAAAAGCTTCGATTTTGACCAATTTCAGGCACATAAATGACTTTAAACACACTCATTTTAGTTGATAAGTCATAATTCCCATCCAACAGTCATTTGGAGTCAAAAGATTAAATGTTAAAATTTCATCCATATTGACCATTTTGGGAACTTTAGACAGGTCCGGAGTCATCGTTTTTCATCAGAAAATGGATTTTTGGGACTGTACCAAAAATGATTCAAAATGTCAAATGGATCGTGCCTCATGTTGAATAACCACTTTGTAACCCCTCAGAGTGACCAACATTGCCATTTTTACAGAGTTTTGCTTACTCAAAAGCTTCAATTTTGACCAATTTCAGACATAGAAATGACTTTAAACACACTTATTTTAGTTGAAAATGTCATAATTCACATCCAACAGTCATTTGGAGTCAAAAGATTAAATGTTCAAATTTCATCCATATTTACCATTTTGGGAACGTTCGACAGGTCCGGAGTCATCGTTTTTCATCAGAAAATGGATTTTTAGGACTGTTCCAAAAATGATTCAAAATGTCCATTGGATTGTGCCTCATGTTGAATAACCACTTTTTAACCCCTCAGAGTGACCAAAATGGCCATTTTTACAGAGTTTTGCTTACTCAAAAGCTTCAATTTTGACCAATTTCAGGCACATAAATGACTATAAACACACTTATTTTAGTTGAAAAAGTCATAATTCACATCCAACAGTCATTTAGAGTCAAAAGATTAAATGTTAAAATTTCATCCATATTGACCATTTTGGAATCGTTCGAAAGGTCCGGAGTCATCGTTTTTCATCAGAAAATGGATTTTTGGGACTGTACCAAAAATGATTCAAAATGTCAAATGGATCGTGCCTCGTGTTGAATAACCACTTTTTAACCCCTCAGAGTGACCAACATTGCCATTTTTACAGAGTTTTGCTTACTCAAAAGCTTCAATTTTGACCAATTTCAGGCACAAAAATGACTTTAAATACACTTATGTTAGTTGAAAAGGTCATAATTCACATCCAACAGTCATTTGGAGTCAAAAGATTAAATGTTAAAATTTCATCCATATTGACCATTTTGGAATCGTTCGACTGGTCCGGAGTCATCGTTTTTCATCAGAAAATGGATTTTTGGGACTGTACCAAAAATGATTCAAAATGTCAAACGGATCGTGCCTCATGTTGAATAACCACTTTTTAACCCCTCAGAGTGACCAACATTGCCATTTTTACAGAGTTTTTGCTTATTCAAAAGCTTTAATTTTGACCAATTTCAGGCACATAAATGACTTTAAACACACTTATTTTAGTTGAAAAAGTCATAATTCCCATCCAACAGTCATTTGGAGTCAAAAGATTAAATGTTAACATTTCATCCATATTGACCATTTTGGGAACGTTCGACAGGTCCGGAGTCATCGTTTTTCATCAGAAAATGGATTTTTGGGACTGTACCAAAAATGATTCAAAATGTCAAATTGATCGTGCCTCATGTTGAATGACCACTTTTTAACCCCTCAGAGTGACCAAAATTGCCATTTTTACAGAGTTTTTGCTTATTCAAAAGCTTTAATTTTGACCAATTTCAGGCACATAAATGACTTTAAACACACTTATTTTAGTTGAAAAAGTCATAATTCCCATCCAACAGTCATTTGGAGTCAAAAGATTGAATGTTAAAATTTCATCCATATTGACCATTTTGGAAACGTTCGACAGGTCTGGAGTCATCGTTTTTCATCAGAAAATTGATTTTTGGGACTGTACCAAAAATGATTCAAAATGTCAAATGGATCGTGCCTCATGTTGAATAACCACTTTTTAACCCCTCAGAGTGACCAACATTGCCATTTTTAGAGAGTTTGGCTTACTCAAAAGCTTCAATGTTGACCAATTTCAGGCACAGAAATGACTTTAAACACACTTATTTTTGTTGAAAAGGTCATAATTCACATCCAACAGTCATTTGGAGTCAACAGATTAAATGTTAAAATGTCATCCATATTGACCATTTTGGAAACGTTCGACAGGTCCGGAGTCATCGTTTTTCATCAAAAAATGGATTTTTGGGACTGTACCAAAAATGATTCAAAATGTCAAATGGATCGTGCCTCATGTTGAATAACCACTTTTTAACCCCTCAGAGTGACCAAAATGGCCATTTTTACAGAGTTTTGCTTACTCAAAAGCTTCAATTTTGACCAATTTCAGGCACAGAAATGACTTTAAACACACTTATTTTAGTTGAAAAAGTCATAATTCTCATCCAACAGTCATTTGGAGTCAAAAGATTAAAAGTTAAAATTTCATCCATATTGACCATTTTGGAATCGTTCGACTGGTCCGGAGTCATCGTTTTTCATCAGAAAATGGATTTTTGGGACGGTACCAAAAATTATTCAAAATGTCAAATGGATCGTGCCTCATGTTGAATAACCACTTTTTAACCCCTCAGAGTGACCAAAATGGCAATTTTTACAGAGTTTTGCTTACTCAAAAGCTTCAATTTTGACCAATTTCAGGCACAGAAATGACTTTAAACACACTTATTTTAGTTGAAAAAGTCATAATTCCCATCCAACAGTCATTTGGAGTCAAAAGATTAAATGTTAAAATTTCATCCATATTGACCATTTTGGAATCGTTCGACTGGTCCGGAGTCATCGTTTTTCATCAGAAAATGGATTTTTGGGACTGTACCAAAAATGATTCAAAATGTCAAATGGATCGTGCCTCATGTTGAATAACCACTTTGTAACCCCTCAGAGTGACCAACATTGCCATTTTTAGAGAGTTTGGCTTACTCAAAAGCTTCAATGTTGACCAATTTCAGGCACAGAAATGACTTTAAACACACTTATTTTTGTTGAAAAGGTCATAATTCACATCCAACAGTCATTTGGAGTCAAGAGATTAAATGTTAAAATGTCATCCATATTGACCATTTTGGAAACGTTCGACAGGTCCGGAGTCATCGTTTTTCATCAAAAAATTGATTTTTGGGACTGTACCAAAAATGATTCAAAATGTCAAACGGATCGTGCCTCATGTTGAATAACCACTTTTTAACCCCTCAGAGTGACCAACATTGCCATTTTTACAGAGTTTTGCTTACTCAAAAGCTTCAATTTTGACCAATTTCAGGCACAGAAATGACTTTAAACATACTTATTTTAGTTGAAAAGGTCATAATTCACATCCAACAGTCATTTGAAGTCAAAAGATTAAATGTTAAAATTTCATCCATATTGACCATTTTGGAATCGTTCGACAGGTCCGGAGTCATCGTTTTTCATCAGAAAATGGATTTTTGGGACTGTACCAAAAATTATTCAAAATGTCAAATGGATCGTGCCTCATGTTGAATAACCACTTTTTAACCCCTCAGAGTGACCAAAATGGCCATTTTAACAGAGTTTTGCTTACTCAAAAGCTTCAATTTTGACAAATTTCAGGGACATAAATGACTTTAAACACACTGATTTTAGTTGAAAAATTCATAATTCACATCCAACAGGCATTTAGAGTCAAAAGATTAAATGTTAAAATTTCATCCATATTGACCATTTTGGAATCGTTCGAAAGGTCCGGAGTCATCGTTTTTCATCAGAAAATGGATTTTTGGGACTGTACCAAAAATGATTCAAAATGTCAAATGGATCGTGCCTCGTGTTGAATAACCACTTTTTAACCCCTCAGAGTGACCAACATTGCCATTTTTACAGAGTTTTGCTTACTCAAAAGCTTCAATTTTGACCAATTTCAGGCACAAAAATGACTTTAAACACACTTATTTTAGTTGAAAAAGTCATAATTCACACCCAACAGTCATTTAGAGCCAAAAGATTAAATGTTAAAATTTCATCCATATTGACCATTTTGGAAACGTTCGCCAGGTCCGGAGTCATCGTTTTTCATCAGAAAATGGATTTTTGGGACTGTACCAAAAATGATTCAAAATGTCAAATGGATCGTGCCTCATGTTGAATAACCACTTTTTAACCCCTCAGAGTGACCAACATTGCCATTTTTACAGAGTTTTGCTTACTCAAAAGTTTCAATTTTGACCAATTTCAGGCACATAAATGACTTTAAACACACTTATTTTAGTTGAAAAAGTAATAATTCACATCCAACAGTCATTTAGAGTCAAAAGATTAAATGTTAAAATTTCATCCATATTGACCATTTTGGGAACGTTCGACAGGTCCGGAGTCATCGTTTTTCATCAGAAAATTGATTTTTGGGACTGTACCAAAAATTATTCAAAATGTCAAATGAATCGTGCCTCATGTTGAATACCCACTTTTTAACCCCTCAGAGTGACCAACATTGCCATTTTTAGAGAGTTTGGCTTACTCAAAAGCTTCAATGTTGACCAATTTCAGGCACAGAAATGACTTTAAACACACTTATTTTTGTTGAAAAGGTCATAATTCACATCCAACAGTCATTTGGAGTCAAGAGATTAAATGTTAAAATGTCATCCATATTGACCATTTTGGAATCGTTCGAAAGGTCCGGAGTCATCGTTTTTCATCAGAAAATGGATTTTTGGGACTGTACCAAAAATGATTCAAAATGTCAAATGGATCGTGCCTCGTGTTGAATAACCACTTTTTAACCCCTCAGAGTGACCAAAATGGCCATTTTTACAGAGTTTTGCTTACTCAAAAGCTTCAATTTTGACCAATTTCAGGCACATAAATGACTTTAAACACACTTATTTTAGTTGAAAAAGTCATAATTCCCATCCAACAGTCATTTGGAGTCAAAAGATTAACTGTTAACATTTCATCCATATTGACCATTTTGGGAACGTTCGACAGGTCCGGAGTCATCGTTTTTCATCAGAAAATGGATTTTTGGGACTGTACCAAAAATGATTCAAAATGTCAAATGGATCGTGCCTCATGTTGAATAACCACTTTTTAACCCCTCAGAGTGACCAACATTGCCCTTTTTACAGAGTTTTGCTTACTCAAAAGCTTCAATTTTGACCAATTTCAGGCACAGAAATGACTTTAAACACACTTATTTTTGTTGAAAAGGTCATAATTCACATCCAACAGTCATTTGGAGTCAAAAGATTAAACGTTAAAATTTCATCCATATTGACCATTTTGGAATCGTTCGACTGGTCCGGAGTCATCGTTTTTCATCAGAAAATGGATTTTTGGGACTGTACCAAAAATGATTCAAAATGTCAAATGGATCGTGCCTCATGTTGAATAACCACTTTTTAACCCCTCAGAGTGACCAACATTGCCATTTTTACAGAGCTTTGCTTACTCAAAAGCTTCAATTTTGACCAATTTCAGGCACATAAATGACTTTAAACACACTCATTTTAGTTGAAAAAGTCATAATTCCCATCCAACAGTCATTTGGAGTCAAAAGATTAAATGTTAAAATTTCATCCATATTGACCATTTTGGGAACGTTAGACAGGTCCGGAGTCATCGTTTTTCATCAGAAAATGGATTTTTGGGACTGTACCAAAAATGATTCAAAATGTCAAATGGATCGTGCCTCATGTTGAATAACCACTTTGTAACCCCTCAGAGTGACCAACATTGCCATTTTTACAGAGTTTTGCTTACTCAAAAGCTTCAATTATGACCAATTTCAGACATAGAAATGACTTTAAACACACTTATTTTAGTTGAAAAGGTCATAATTCACATCCAACAGTCATTTGGAGTCAAAAGATTAAATGTTAAAATTTCATCTATATTTACCATTTTGGGAACGTTCGACAGGTCCGGAGTCATCGTTTTTCTTCAGAAAATGGATTTTTAGGACTGTTCCAAAAATGATTCAAAATGTCCATTGGATTGTGCCTCATGTTGAATAACCACTTTTTAACCCCTCAGAGTGACCAAAATGGCCATTTTTGCAGAGTTTTGCTTACTCAAAAGCTTCAATTTTGACCAATTTCAGGCACATAAATGACTATAAACACACTTATTTTAGTTGAAAAAGTCATAATTCACATCCAACAGTCATTTAGAGTCAAAAGATGAAATGTTAAAATTTCATCCATATTACGTTCGACAGGTCCGGAGTCATCGGTTTTCATCAGAAAATGGATTTTTGGGACTGTACCAAAAATGATTCAAAATATCATATGGATCGTGCCTCATGTTGAATAACCACTTTTTAACCCCTCAGAGTGACCAAAATGGCCATTTTTACAGAGTTTTGCTTACTCAAAAGCTTCAATTTTGACCAATTTCAGGCACATAAATGACTATAAACACACTTATTTTAGTTGAAAAAGTCATAATTCACATCCAACAGTCATTTAGAGTCAAAAGATTAAATGTTAAAATTTCATCCATATTGACCATTTTGGAATCGTTCGAAAGGTCCGGAGTCATCGTTTTTCATCAGAAAATGGATTTTTGGGACTGTACCAAAAATGATTCAAAATGTCAAATGGATCGTGCCTCGTGTTGAATAACCACTTTTTAACCCCTCAGAGTGACCAACATTGCCATTTTTACAGAGTTTTGCTTACTCAAAAGCTTCAATTTTGACCAATTTCAGGCACAAAAATGACTTTAAACACACTTATGTTAGTTGAAAAGGTCATAATTCACATCCAACAGTCATTTGGAGTCAAAAGATTAAATGTTAAAATTTCATCCATATTGACCATTTTGGAATCGTTCGACTGGTCCGGAGTCATCGTTTTTCATCAGAAAATGGATTTTTGGGACTGTACCAAAAATGATTCAAAATGTCAAACGGATCGTGCCTCATGTTGAATAACCACTTTTTAACCCCTCAGAGTGACCAACATTGCCATTTTTACAGAGTTTTTGCTTATTCAAAAGCTTTAATTTTGACCAATTTCAGGCACATAAATGACTTTAAACACACTTATTTTAGTTGAAAAAGTCATAATTCCCATCCAACAGTCATTTGGAGTCAAAAGATTAAATGTTAACATTTCATCCATATTGACCATTTTGGGAACGTTCGACAGGTCCGGAGTCATCGTTTTTCATCAGAAAATGGATTTTTGGGACTGTACCAAAAATGATTCAAAATGTCAAATTGATCGTGCCTCATGTTGAATGACCACTTTTTAACCCCTCAGAGTGACCAAAATTGCCATTTTTACAGAGTTTTTGCTTATTCAAAAGCTTTAATTTTGACCAATTTCAGGCACATAAATGACTTTAAACACACTTATTTTAGTTGAAAAAGTCATAATTCCCATCCAACAGTCATTTGGAGTCAAAAGATTGAATGTTAAAATTTCATCCATATTGACCATTTTGGAAACGTTCGACAGGTCTGGAGTCATCGTTTTTCATCAGAAAATTGATTTTTGGGACTGTACCAAAAATGATTCAAAATGTCAAATGGATCGTGCCTCATGTTGAATAACCACTTTTTAACCCCTCAGAGTGACCAACATTGCCATTTTTAGAGAGTTTGGCTTACTCAAAAGCTTCAATGTTGACCAATTTCAGGCACAGAAATGACTTTAAACACACTTATTTTTGTTGAAAAGGTCATAATTCACATCCAACAGTCATTTGGAGTCAACAGATTAAATGTTAAAATGTCATCCATATTGACCATTTTGGAAACGTTCGACAGGTCCGGAGTCATCGTTTTTCATCAAAAAATGGATTTTGGGGACTGTACCAAAAATGATTCAAAATGTCAAATGGATCGTGCCTCATGTTGAATAACCACTTTTTAACCCCTCAGAGTGACCAAAATGGCCATTTTTACAGAGTTTTGCTTACTCAAAAGCTTCAATTTTGACCAATTTCAGGCACAGAAATGACTTTAAACACACTTATTTTAGTTGAAAAGGTCATAATTCTCATCCAACAGTCATTTGGAGTCAAAAGATTAAAAGTTAAAATTTCATCCATATTGACCATTTTGGAATCGTTCGACTGGTCCGGAGTCATCGTTTTTCATCAGAAAATGGATTTTTGGGACGGTACCAAAAATTATTCAAAATGTCAAATGGATCGTGCCTCATGTTGAATAACCACTTTTTAACCCCTCAGAGTGACCAAAATGGCAATTTTTACAGAGTTTTGCTTACTCAAAAGCTTCAATTTTGACCAATTTCAGGCACAGAAATGACTTTAAACACACTTATTTTAGTTGAAAAAGTCATAATTCCCATCCAACAGTCATTTGGAGTCAAAAGATTAAATGTTAAAATTTCATCCATATTGACCATTTTGGAATCGTTCGACTGGTCCGGAGTCATCGTTTTTCATCAGAAAATGGATTTTTGGGACTGTACCAAAAATGATTCAAAATGTCAAATGGATCGTGCCTCATGTTGAATAACCACTTTTTAACCCCTCAGAGTGACCAACATTGCCATTTTTACAGAGTTTTGCTTACTCAAAAGCTTCAATTTTGACCAATTTCAGGCACATAAATGACTTTAAACACACTCATTTTAGTTGAAAAAGTCATAATTCCCATCCAACAGTCATTTGGAGTCAAGAGATTAAATGTTAAAATGTCATCCATATTGACCATTTTGGAAACGTTCGACAGGTCCGGAGTCATCGTTTTTCATCAAAAAATTGATTTTTGGGACTGTACCAAAAATGATTCAAAATGTCAAACGGATCGTGCCTCATGTTGAATAACCACTTTTTAACCCCTCAGAGTGACCAACATTGCCATTTTTACAGAGTTTTGCTTACTCAAAAGCTTCAATTTTGACCAATTTCAGGCACAGAAATGACTTTAAACATACTTATTTTAGTTGAAAAGGTCATAATTCACATCCAACAGTCATTTGAAGTCAAAAGATTAAATGTTAAAATTTCATCCATATTGACCATTTTGGAATCGTTCGACAGGTCCGGAGTCATCGTTTTTCATCAGAAAATGGATTTTTGGGACTGTACCAAAAATTATTCAAAATGTCAAATGGATCGTGCCTCATGTTGAATAACCACTTTTTAACCCCTCAGAGTGACCAAAATGGCCATTTTTACAGAGTTTTGCTTACTCAAAAGCTTCAATTTTGACAAATTTCAGGGACATAAATGACTTTAAACACACTGATTTTAGTTGAAAAATTCATAATTCACATCCAACAGGCATTTAGAGTCAAAAGATTAAATGTTAAAATTTCATCCATATTGACCATTTTGGGAACGTTCGACAGGTCCGGAGTCATCGTTTTTCATCAGAAAATGGATTTTTGGGACTGTACCAAAAATGATTCAAAATGTCAAATGGATCGTGCCTCATGTTGAATAACCACTTTTTAACCCCTCAGAGTGACCAACATTGCCATTTTTACAGAGTTTTGCTTACTCAAAAGTTTCAATTTTGACCAATTTCAGGCACATAAATGACTTTAAACACACTTATTTTAGTTGAAAAAGTAATAATTCACATCCAACAGTCATTTAGAGTCAAAAGATTAAATGTTAAAATTTCATCCATATTGACCATTTTGGGAACGTTCGACAGGTCCGGAGTCATCGTTTTTCATCAGAAAATTGATTTTTGGGACTGTACCAAAAATTATTCAAAATGTCAAATGAATCGTGCCTCATGTTGAATACCCACTTTTTAACCCCTCAGAGTGACCAACATTGCCATTTTTAGAGAGTTTGGCTTACTCAAAAGCTTCAATGTTGACCAATTTCAGGCACAGAAATGACTTTAAACACACTTATTTTTGTTGAAAAGGTCATAATTCACATCCAACAGTCATTTGGAGTCAAGAGATTAAATGTTAAAATGTCATCCATATTGACCATTTTGGAAACATTCGACAGGTCCGGAGTCATCGTTTTTCATCAAAAAATTGATTTTTGGGACTGTACCAAAAATGATTCAAAATGTCAAACGGATCGTGCCTCATGTTGAATAACCACTTTTTAACCCCTCAGAGTGACCAACATTGCCATTTTTACAGAGTTTTGCTTACTCAAAAGCTTCAATTTTGACCAATTTCAGGCACAGAAATGACTTTAAACATACTTATTTTAGTTGAAAAGGTCATAATTCACATCCAACAGTCATTTGAAGTCAAAAGATTAAATGTTAAAATTTCATCCATATTGACCATTTTGGAATCGTTCGACAGGTCCGGAGTCATCGTTTTTCATCAGAAAATGGATTTTTGGGACTGTACCAAAAATTATTCAAAATGTCAAATGGATCGTGCCTCATGTTGAATAACCACTTTTTAACCCCTCAGAGTGACCAAAATGGCCATTTTTACAGAGTTTTGCTTACTCAAAAGCTTCAATTTTGACAAATTTCAGGGACATAAATGACTTTAAACACACTGATTTTAGTTGAAAAATTCATAATTCACATCCAACAGTCATTTAGAGTCAAAAGATTAAATGTTAAAATTTCATCCATATTGACCATTTTGGAATCGTTCGAAAGGTCCGGAGTCATCGTTTTTCATCAGAAAATGGATTTTTGGGACTGTACCAAAAATGATTCAAAATGTCAAATGGATCGTGCCTCGTGTTGAATAACCACTTTTTAACCCCTCAGAGTGACCAACATTGCCATTTTTACAGAGTTTTGCTTACTCAAAAGCTTCAATTTTGACCAATTTCAGGCACAAAAATGACTTTAAACACACTTATTTTAGTTGAAAAAGTCATAATTCACACCCAACAGTCATTTAGAGTCAAAAGATTAAATGTTAAAATTTCATCCATATTGACCATTTTGGAAACGTTCGCCAGGTCCGGAGTCATCGTTTTTCATCAGAAAATGGATTTTTGGGACTGTACCAAAAATGATTCAAAATGTCAAATGGATCGTGCCTCATGTTGAATAACCACTTTTTAACCCCTCAGAGTGACCAACATTGCCATTTTTACAGAGTTTTGCTTACTCAAAAGTTTCAATTTTGACCAATTTCAGGCACATAAATGACTTTAAACACACTTATTTTAGTTGAAAAAGTAATAATTCACATCCAACAGTCATTTAGAGTCAAAAGATTAAATGTTAAAATTTCATCCATATTGACCATTTTGGGAACGTTCGACAGGTCCGGAGTCATCGTTTTTCATCAGAAAATTGATTTTTGGGACTGTACCAAAAATTATTCAAAATGTCAAATGAATCGTGCCTCATGTTGAATACCCACTTTTTAACCCCTCAGAGTGACCAAAATGGCCATTTTTACAGAGTTTTGCTTACTCAAAAGCTTCAATTTTGACCAATTTCAGGCACAGAAATGACTTTAAACACACTTATTTTAGTTGAAAAAGTCATAATTCACATCCAACAGTCATTTAGAGTCAAAAGATTAAATGTTAAAATTTCATCCATGTTGACCATTTTGGGAACGTTAGACAGGTCCGGAGTCATCGTTTTTCATCAGAAAATGGATTTTTGGGACTGTACCAAAAATGATTCAAAATGTCAAATGGATCGTGCCTCATGTTGAATAACCACTTTGTAACCCCTCAGAGTGACCAACATTGCCATTTTTACAGAGTTTTGCTTACTCAAAAGCTTCAATTTTGACCCATTTCAGACATAGAAATGACTTTAAACACACTTATTTTAGTTGAAAAGGTCATAATTCACATCCAACAGTCATTTGGAGTCAAAAGATTAAATGTTAAAATTTCATCCATATTGACCATTTTGGGAACGTTCGACAGGTCCGGAGTCATCGTTTTTCATCAGAAAATGGATTTTTGGGACTGTACCAAAAATGATTCAAAATGTCAAATGGATCATGCCTCATGTTGAATAACCACTTTTTAACCCCTCAGAGTGACCAAAATGGCCATTTTTACAGAGTTTTGCTTACTCAAAAGCTTCAATTTTGACCAATTTCAGGCACATAAATGACTATAAACACACTTATTTTAGTTGAAAAAGTCATAATTCACATCCAACAGTCATTTAGAGTCAAAAGATTAAATGTTAAAATTTCATCCATATTGACCATTTTGGAATCGTTCGAAAGGTCCGGAGTCATCGTTTTTCATCAGAAAATGGATTTTTGGGACTGTACCAAAAATTATTCAAAATGTCAAATGAATCGTGCCTCATGTTGAATAACCACTTTTTAACCCCTCAGAGTGACCAAAATGGCCATTTTTACAGAGTTTTGCTTACTCAAAAGCTTCAATTTTGACCAATTTCAGGCACATAAATGACTTTAAACACACTTATTTTAGTTGAAAAAGTCATAATTCCCATCCAACAGTCATTTGGAGTCAAAAGATTAACTGTTAACATTTCATCCATATTGACCATTTTGGGAACGTTCGACAGGTCCGGAGTCATCGTTTTTCATCAGAAAATGGATTTTTGGGACTGTACCAAAAATGATTCAAAATGTCAAATGGATCGTGCCTCATGTTGAATAACCACTTTTTAACCCCTCAGAGTGACCAACATTGCCCTTTTTACAGAGTTTTGCTTACTCAAAAGCTTCAATTTTGACCAATTTCAGGCACAGAAATGACTTTAAACACACTTATTTTTGTTGAAAAGGTCATAATTCACATCCAACAGTCATTTGGAGTCAAAAGATTAAATGTTAAAATTTCATCCATATTGACCATTTTGGAATCGTTCGACTGGTCCGGAGTCATCGTTTTTCATCAGAAAATGGATTTTTGGGACTGTACCAAAAATGATTCAAAATGTCAAATGGATCGTGCCTCATGTTGAATAACCACTTTTTAACCCCTCAGAGTGACCAACATTGCCATTTTTACAGAGCTTTGCTTACTCAAAAGCTTCAATTTTGACCAATTTCAGGCACATAAATGACTTTAAACACACTCATTTTAGTTGAAAAAGTCATAATTCCCATCCAACAGTCATTTGGAGTCAAAAGATTAAATGTTAAAATTTCATCCATATTGACCATTTTGGGAACGTTAGACAGGTCCGGAGTCATCGTTTTTCATCAGAAAATGGATTTTTGGGACTGTACCAAAAATGATTCAAAATGTCAAATGGATCGTGCCTCATGTTGAATAACCACTTTGTAACCCCTCAGAGTGACCAACATTGCCATTTTTACAGAGTTTTGTTTACTCAAAAGCTTCAATTATGACCAATTTCAGACATAGAAATGACTTTAAACACACTTATTTTAGTTGAAAAGGTCATAATTCACATCCAACAGTCATTTGGAGTCAAAAGATTAAATGTTAAAATTTCATCCATATTTACCATTTTGGGAACGTTCGACAGGTCCGGAGTCATCGTTTTTCTTCAGAAAATGGATTTTTAGGACTGTTCCAAAAATGATTCAAAATGTCCATTGGATTGTGCCTCATGTTGAATAACCACTTTTTAACCCCTCAGAGTGACCAAAATGGCCATTTTTGCAGAGTTTTGCTTACTCAAAAGCTTCAATTTTGACCAATTTCAGGCACATAAATGACTATAAACACACTTATTTTAGTTGAAAAAGTCATAATTCACATCCAACAGTCATTTAGAGTCAAAAGATGAAATGTGAAAATTTCATCCATATTACGTTCGACAGGTCCGGAGTCATCGGTTTTCATCAGAAAATGGATTTTTGGGACTGTACCAAAAATGATTCAAAATATCATATGGATCGTGCCTCATGTTGAATAACCACTTTTTAACCCCTCAGAGTGACCAACATTGCCATTTTTACAGAGTTTTGCTTACTCAAAAGCTTCGATTTTGACCAATTTCAGGCACATAAATGACTTTAAACACACTCATTTTAGTTGATAAGTCATAATTCCCATCCAACAGTCATTTGGAGTCAAAAGATTAAATGTTAAAATTTCATCCATATTGACCATTTTGGGAACTTTAGACAGGTCCGGAGTCATCGTTTTTCATCAGAAAATGGATTTTTGGGACTGTACCAAAAATGATTCAAAATGTCAAATGGATCGTGCCTCATGTTGAATAACCACTTTGTAACCCCTCAGAGTGACCAACATTGCCATTTTTACAGAGTTTTGCTTACTCAAAAGCTTCAATTTTGACCAATTTCAGACATAGAAATGACTTTAAACACACTTATTTTAGTTGAAAATGTCATAATTCACATCCAACAGTCATTTGGAGTCAAAAGATTAAATGTTCAAATTTCATCCATATTTACCATTTTGGGAACGTTCGACAGGTCCGGAGTCATCGTTTTTCATCAGAAAATGGATTTTTAGGACTGTTCCAAAAATGATTCAAAATGTCCATTGGATTGTGCCTCATGTTGAATAACCACTTTTTAACCCCTCAGAGTGACCAAAATGGCCATTTTTACAGAGTTTTGCTTACTCAAAAGCTTCAATTTTGACCAATATCAGGCACATAAATGACTATAAACACACTTATTTTAGTTGAAAAAGTCATAATTCACATCCAACAGTCATTTAGAGTCAAAAGATTAAATGTTAAAATTTCATCCATATTGACCATTTTGGAATCGTTCGAAAGGTCCGGAGTCATCGTTTTTCATCAGAAAATGGATTTTTGGGACTGTACCAAAAATGATTCAAAATGTCAAATGGATCATGCCTCGTGTTGAATAACCACTTTTTAACCCCTCAGAGTGACCAACATTGCCATTTTTACAGAGTTTTGCTTACTCAAAAGCTTCAATTTTGACCAATTTCAGGCACAAAAATGACTTTAAACACACTTATTTTAGTTGAAAAAGTCATAATTCACACCCAACAGTCATTTAGAGTCAAAAGATTAAATGTTAAAATTTCATCCATATTGACCATTTTGGAAACGTTCGCCAGGTCCGGAGTCATCGTTTTTCATCAGAAAATGGATTTTTGGGACTGTACCAAAAATGATTCAAAATGTCAAATGGATCGTGCCTCATGTTGAATAACCACTTTTTAACCCCTCAGAGTGACCAACATTGCCATTTTTACAGAGTTTTGCTTACTCAAAAGTTTCAATTTTGACCAATTTCAGGCACATAAATGACTTTAAACACACTTATTTTAGTTGAAAAAGTAATAATTCACATCCAACAGTCATTTAGAGTCAAAAGATTAAATGTTAAAATTTCATCCATATTGACCATTTTGGGAACGTTCGACAGGTCCGGAGTCATCGTTTTTCATCAGAAAATTGATTTTTGGGACTGTACCAAAAATTATTCAAAATGTCAAATAGATCGTGCCTCATGTTGAATAACCACTTTTTAACCCCTCAGAGTGACCAACATTGCCATTTTTACAGAGTTTTGCTTACTCAAAAGCTTCAATTTTGACCAATTTGAGGCACATAAATGACTTTAAACACACTTATTTTAGTTGAAAAGGTCATAATTCACATCCAAAAGTCATTTGGAGTCAAAAGATTAAATGTTAAAATTTCATCCATATTGACCATTTTGGGAACGTTCGACAGGTCCGGAGTCATCGTTTTTCATCAGAAAATGGATTTTTGGGACTGTACCAAAAATTATTCAAAATGTCAAATGAATCGTGCCTCATGTTGAATACCCACTTTTTAACCCCTCAGAGTGACCAAAATGGCCATTTTTACAGAGTTTTGCTTACTCAAAAGCTTCAATTTTGACCAATTTCAGGGACATAAATGACTTTAAACACACTTATTTTAGTTGAAAAAGTCATAATTCACATCCAACAGTCATTTAGAGTCAAAAGATTAAATGTTAAAATTTCATCCATATTGACCATTTTGGGAACGTTAGACAGGTCCGGAGTCATCGTTTTTCATCAGAAAATGGATTTTTGGGACTGTACCAAAAATGATTCAAAATGTCAAATGGATCGTGCCTCATGTTGAATAACCACTTTGTAACCCCTCAGAGTGACCAACATTGCCATTTTTACAGAGTTTTGCTTACTCAAAAGCTTCAATTTTGACCAATTTCAGACATAGAAATGACTTTAAACACACCTATTTTAGTTGAAAAGGTCATAATTCACATCCAACAGTCATTTGGAGTCAAAAGATTAAATGTTAAAATTTCATCCATATTGACCATTTTGGGAACGTTCGACAGGTCCGGAGTCATCGTTTTTCATCAGAAAATGGATTTTTGGGACTGTACCAAAAATGATTCAAAATGTCAAATGGATCGTGCCTCATGTTGAATAACCACTTTTTAACCCCTCAGAGTGACCAAAATGGCCATTTTTACAGAGTTTTGCTTACTCAAAAGCTTCAATTTTGACCAATTTCAGGCACATAAATGACTATAAACACACTTATTTTAGTTGAAAAAGTCATAATTCACATCCAACAGTCATTTAGAGTCAAAAGATTAAATGTTAAAATTTCATCCATATTGACCATTTTGGAATCGTTCGAAAGGTCCGGAGTCATCGTTTTTCATCAGAAAATGGATTTTTGGGACTGTACCAAAAATTATTCAAAATGTCAAATGAATCGTGCCTCATGTTGAATAACCACTTTTTAACCCCTCAGAGTGACCAAAATGGCCATTTTTACAGAGTTTTGCTTACTCAAAAGCTTCAATTTTGACCAATTTCAGGCACATAAATGACTTTAAACACACTTATTTTAGTTGAAAAAGTCATAATTCCCATCCAACAGTCATTTGGAGTCAAAAGATTAACTGTTAACATTTCATCCATATTGACCATTTTGGGAACGTTCGACAGGTCCGGAGTCATCGTTTTTCATCAGAAAATGGATTTTTGGGACTGTACCAAAAATGATTCAAAATGTCAAATGGATCATGCCTCATGTTGAATAACCACTTTTTAACCCCTCAGAGTGACCAACATTGCCCTTTTTACAGAGTTTTGCTTACTCAAAAGCTTCAATTTTGACCAATTTCAGGCACAGAAATGACTTTAAACACACTTATTTTTGTTGAAAAGGTCATAATTCACATCCAACAGTCATTTGGAGTCAAAAGATTAAATGTTAAAATTTCATCCATATTGACCATTTTGGAATCGTTCGACTGGTCCGGAGTCATCGTTTTTCATCAGAAAATGGATTTTTGGGACTGTACCAAAAATGATTCAAAATGTCAAATGGATCGTGCCTCATGTTGAATAACCACTTTTTAACCCCTCAGAGTGACCAACATTGCCATTTTTACAGAGCTTTGCTTACTCAAAAGCTTCAATTTTGACCAATTTCAGGCACATAAATGACTTTAAACACACTCATTTTAGTTGAAAAAGTCATAATTCCCATCCAACAGTCATTTGGAGTCAAAAGATTAAATGTTAAAATTTCATCCATATTGACCATTTTGGGAACGTTAGACAGGTCCGGAGTCATCGTTTTTCATCAGAAAATGGATTTTTGGGACTGTACCAAAAATGATTCAAAATGTCAAATGGATCGTGCCTCATGTTGAATAACCACTTTGTAACCCCTCAGAGTGACCAACATTGCCATTTTTACAGAGTTTTGCTTACTCAAAAGCTTCAATTATGACCAATTTCAGACATAGAAATGACTTTAAACACACTTATTTTAGTTGAAAAGGTCATAATTCACATCCAACAGTCATTTGGAGTCAAAAGATTAAATGTTAAAATTTCATCCATATTGACCATTTTGGGAACGTTCGACAGGTCCGGAGTCATCGTTTTTCATCAGAAAATGGATTTTTGGGACTGTACCAAAAATGATTCAAAATGTCAAATGGATCGTGCCTCATGTTGAATAACTAATTTTTAACCCCTCAGAGTGACCAACATTGCCATTTTTACAGAGTTTTGCTTACTCAAAAGCTTCAATTTTGACCAATTTCAGGCACAGAAATGACTTTAAACACACTTATTTTTGTTGAAAAGGTCATGATTCACATCCAACAGTCATTTGGAGTCAAAAGATTAAATGTTCAAATTTCATCCATATTTACCATTTTGGGAACGTTCGACAGGTCCGGAGTCATCGTTTTTCTTCAGAAAATGGATTTTTAGGACTGTTCCAAAAATGATTCAAAATGTCCATTGGATTGTGCCTCATGTTGAATAAACACTTTTTAACCCCTCAGAGTGACCAAAATGGCCATTTTTGCAGAGTTTTGCTTACTCAAAAGCTTCAATTTTGACCAATTTCAGGCACATAAACGACTATAAACACACTTATTTTAGTTGAAAAAGTCATAATTCACATCCAACAGTCATTTAGAGTCAAAAGATTAAATGTTAAAATTTCATCCATATTGACCATTTTGGAATCGTTCGAAAGGTCCGGAGTCATCGTTTTTCATCAGAAAATGGATTTTTGGGACTGTACCAAAAATTATTCAAAATGTCAAATGAATCGTGCCTCATGTTCAATAACCACTTTTTAACCCCTCAGAGTGACCAAAATGGCCATTTTTACAGAGTTTTGCTTACTCAAAAGCTTCAATTTTGACCAATTTCAGGGACATAAATGACTTTAAACACACTTATTTTAGTTGAAAAAGTCATAATTCACATCCAACAGTCATTTAGAGTCAAAAGATGAAATGTTAAAATTTCATCCATATTACGTTCGACAGGTCCGGAGTCATCGGTTTTCATCAGAAAATGGATTTTTGGGACTGTACCAAAAATGATTCAAAATATCATATGGATCGTGCCTCATGTTGAATAACCACTTTTTAACCCCTCAGAGTGACCAACATTGCCATTTTTACAGAGTTTTGCTTACTCAAAAGCTTCAATTTTGACCAATTTCAGGCACAGAAATGATTTTAAACACACTTATTTTTGTTGAAAAGGTCATAATTCACATCCAACAGTCATTTGGAGTCAAAAGATTAAATGATAAAATTTCATCCATATTGACCATTTTGGAATCGTTCGACAGGTCCGGAATCATCGTTTTTCATCAGAAAATGGATTTTTGGGACTGTACCAAAAATTATTCAAAATGTCAAATGGATCGTGCCTCATGTTGAATAACTACTTTTTAACCCCTCAGAGTGACCAAAATGGCCATTTTTACAGAGTTTTGCTTACTCAAAAGCTTCAATTTTGACAAATTTCAGGGACATAAATGACTTTAAACACACTGATTTTAGTTGAAAAAGTCATAATTCACAACCAACAGTCATTTAGAGTCAAAAGATTAAATGTTAAAATTTCATCCATATTGACCATTTTGGAAACGTTCGACAGGTCCGGAGTCATCGTTTTTCATCAAAAAATTGATTTTTGGGACTGTACCAAAAATGATTCAAAATGTCAAATGGATCGTGCCTCATGTTGAATAACCACTTTTTAACCCCTCAGAGTGACCAACATTGCCATTTTTACAGAGTTTTGCTTACTCAAAAGCTTCAATTTTGACCAATTTAAGGGACAAAAATGACTTTAAACACACTTATGTTAGTTGAAAAGGTCATAATTCACATCCAACAGTCATTTGGAGTCAAAAGATCAAATGTTAAAATTTCATCCATATTGACCATTTTGGAATCGTTCGACTGGTCCGGAGTCATCGTTTTTCATCAGAAAATGGATTTTTGGGACTGTACCAAAAATGATGCAAAATGTCAAATGGATCGTGCCTCATGTTGAATAACGACTTTTTAACCCCTCAGAGTGACCAACATTGCCATTTTTACAGAGTTTTGCTTACTCAAAAGCTTCAATTTTGACCAATTTCAGGCACATAAATGACTTTAAACACACTCATTTTAGTTGATAAGTCATAATTCCCATCCAACAGTCATTTGGAGTCAAAAGATTAAATGTTAAAATTTCATCCATATTGACCATTTTGGGAACGTTAGACAGGTCCGGAGTCATCGTTTTTCATCAGAAAATGGATTTTTGGGACTGTACCAAAAATGATTCAAAATGTCAAATGGATCGTGCCTCATGTTGAATAACCACTTTGTAACCCCTCAGAGTGACCAACATTGCCATTTTTACAGAGTTTTGCTTACTCAAAAGCTTCAATTTTGACCAATTTCAGACAAAGAAATGACTTTAAACACACTTATTTTAGTTGAAAAGGTCATAATTCACATCCAACAGTCATTTGGAGTCAAAAGATTAAATGTTCAAATTTCATCCATATTTACCATTTTGGGAACGTTCGACAGGTCCGGAGTCATCGTTTTTCATCAGAAAATGGATTTTTAGGACTGTTCCAAAAATGATTCAAAATGTCCATTGGATTGTGCCTCATGTTGAATAACCACTTTTTAACCCCTCAGAGTGACCAAAATGGCCATTTTTACAGAGTTTTGCTTACTCAAAAGCTTCAATTTTGACCAATTTCAGGCACATAAATGACTATAAACACACTTATTTTAGTTGAAAAAGTCATAATTCACATCCAACAGTCATTTAGAGTCAAAAGATTAAATGTTAAAATTTCATCCATATTGACCATTTTGGAATCGTTCGAAAGGTCCGGAGTCATCGTTTTTCATCAGAAAATGGATTTTTGGGACTGTACCAAAAATGATTCAAAATGTCAAATGGATCGTGCCTCATGTTGAATAACCACTTTTTAACCCCTCAGAGTGACCAAAATGGCCATTTTTACAGAGTTTTGCTTACTCAAAAGCTTCAATTTTGACAAATTTCAGGGACATAAATGACTTTAAACACACTGATTTTAGTTGAAAAATTCATAATTCACATCCAACAGTCATTTAGAGTCAAAAGATTAAATGTTAAAATTTCATCCATATTGACCATTTTGGAATCGTTCGAAAGGTCCGGAGTCATCGTTTTTCATCAGAAAATGGATTTTTGGGACTGTACCAAAAATGATTCAAAATGTCAAATGGATCATGCCTCGTGTTGAATAACCACTTTTTAACCCCTCAGAGTGACCAACATTGCCATTTTTACAGAGTTTTGCTTACTCAAAAGCTTCAATTTTGACCAATTTCAGGCACAAAAATGACTTTAAACACACTTATTTTAGTTGAAAAAGTAATAATTCACATCCAACAGTCATTTAGAGTCAAAAGATTAAATGTTAAAATTTCATCCATATTGACCATTTTGGGAACGTTCGACAGGTCCGGAGTCATCGTTTTTCATCAGAAAATTGATTTTTGGGACTGTACCAAAAATTATTCAAAATGTCAAATGAATCGTGCCTCATGTTGAATACCCACTTTTTAACCCCTCAGAGTGACCAAAATGGCCATTTTTACAGAGTTTTGCTTACTCAAAAGCTTCAATTTTGACCAATTTCAGGGACATAAATGACTTTAAACACACTTATTTTAGTTGAAAAAGTCATAATTCACATCCAACAGTCATTTAGAGTCAAAAGATTAAATGTTAAAATTTCATCCATATTGACCATTTTGGGAACGTTAGACAGGTCCGGAGTCATCGTTTTTCATCAGAAAATTGATTTTTGGGACTGTACCAAAAATGATTCAAAATGTCAAATGGATCGTGCCTCATGTTGAATAACCACTTTGTAACCCCTCAGAGTGACCAACATTGCCATTTTTACAGAGTTTTGCTTACTCAAAAGCTTCAATTTTGACCAATTTCAGACATAGAAATGACTTTAAACACACTTATTTTAGTTGAAAAGGTCATAATTCACATCCAACAGTCATTTGGAGTCAAAAGATTAAATGTTAAAATTTCATCCATATTGACCATTTTGGGAACGTTCGACAGGTCCGGAGTCATCGTTTTTCATCAGAAAATGGATTTTTGGGACTGTACCAAAAATGATTCAAAATGTCAAATGGATCATGCCTCATGTTGAATAACCACTTTTTAACCCCTCAGAGTGACCAAAATGGCCATTTTTACAGAGTTTTGCTTACTCAAAAGCTTCAATTTTGACCAATTTCAGGCACATAAATGACTATAAACACACTTATTTTAGTTGAAAAAGTCATAATTCACATCCAACAGTCATTTAGAGTCAAAAGATTAAATGTTAAAATTTCATCCATATTGACCATTTTGGAATCGTTCGAAAGGTCCGGAGTCATCGTTTTTCATCAGAAAATGGATTTTTGGGACTGTACCAAAAATTATTCAAAATGTCAAATGAATCGTGCCTCATGTTGAATAACCACTTTTTAACCCCTCAGAGTGACCAAAATGGCCATTTTTACAGAGTTTTGCTTACTCAAAAGCTTCAATTTTGACCAATTTCAGGCACATAAATGACTTTAAACACACTTATTTTAGTTGAAAAAGTCATAATTCCCATCCAACAGTCATTTGGAGTCAAAAGATTAACTGTTAACATTTCATCCATATTGACCATTTTGGGAACGTTCGACAGGTCCGGAGTCATCGTTTTTCATCAGAAAATGGATTTTTGGGACTGTACCAAAAATGATTCAAAATGTCAAATGGATCGTGCCTCATGTTGAATAACCACTTTTTAACCCCTCAGAGTGACCAACATTGCCCTTTTTACAGAGTTTTGCTTACTCAAAAGCTTCAATTTTGACCAATTTCAGGCACAGAAATGACTTTAAACACACTTATTTTTGTTGAAAAGGTCATAATCCACATCCAACAGTCATTTGGAGTCAAAAGATTAAATGTTAAAATTTCATCCATATTGACCATTTTGGAATCGTTCGACTGGTCCGGAGTCATCGTTTTTCATCAGAAAATGGATTTTTGGGACTGTACCAAAAATGATTCAAAATGTCAAATGGATCGTGCCTCATGTTGAATAACCACTTTTTAACCCCTCAGAGTGACCAACATTGCCATTTTTACAGAGTTTTGCTTACTCAAAAGCTTCAATTTTGACCAATTTCAGACAAAGAAATGACTTTAAACACACTTATTTTAGTTGAAAAGGTCATAATTCACATCCAACAGTCATTTGGAGTCAAAAGATTAAATGTTCAAATTTCATCCATATTTACCATTTTGGGAACGTTCGACAGGTCCGGAGTCATCGTTTTTCATCAGAAAATGGATTTTTAGGACTGTTCCAAAAATGATTCAAAATGTCCATTGGATTGTGCCTCATGTTGAATAACCACTTTTTAACCCCTCAGAGTGACCAAAATGGCCATTTTTACAGAGTTTTGCTTACTCAAAAGCTTCAATTTTGACCAATTTCAGGCACATAAATGACTATAAATACACTTATTTTAGTTGAAAAAGTCATAATTCACATCCAACAGTCATTTAGAGTCAAAAGATTAAATGTTAAAATTTCATCCATATTGACCATTTTGGAATCGTTCGAAAGGTCCGGAGTCATCGTTTTTCATCAGAAAATGGATTTTTGGGACTGTACCAAAAATGATTCAAAATGTCAAATGGATCGTGCCTCATGTTGAATAACCACTTTTTAACCCCTCAGAGTGACCAAAATGGCCATTTTTACAGAGTTTTGCTTACTCAAAAGCTTCAATTTTGACAAATTTCAGGGACATAAATGACTTTAAACACACTGATTTTAGTTGAAAAATTCATAATTCACATCCAACAGTCATTTAGAGTCAAAAGATTAAATGTTAAAATTTCATCCATATTGACCATTTTGGAATCGTTCGAAAGGTCCGGAGTCATCGTTTTTCATCAGAAAATGGATTTTTGGGACTGTACCAAAAATGATTCAAAATGTCAAATGGATCGTGCCTCGTGTTGAATAACCACTTTTTAACCCCTCAGAGTGACCAACATTGCCATTTTTACAGAGTTTTGCTTACTCAAAAGCTTCAATTTTGACCAATTTCAGGCACAAAAATGACTTTAAACACACTTATTTTAGTTGAAAAAGTCATAATTCACACCCAACAGTCATTTAGAGTCAAAAGATTAAATGTTAAAATTTCATCCATATTGACCATTTTGGAAACGTTCGCCAGGTCCGGAGTCATCGTTTTTCATCAGAAAATGGATTTTTGGGACTGTACCAAAAATGATTCAAAATGTCAAATGGATCGTGCCTCATGTTGAATAACCACTTTTTAACCCCTCAGAGTGACCAAAATGGCCATTTTTACAGAGTTTTGCTTACTCAAAAGCTTCAATTTTGACAAATTTCAGGGACATAAATGACTTTAAACACACTGATTTTAGTTGAAAAATTCATAATTCACATCCAACAGTCATTTAGAGTCAAAAGATTAAATGTTAAAATTTCATCCATATTGACCATTTTGGAATCGTTCGAAAGGTCCGGAGTCATCGTTTTTCATCAGAAAATGGATTTTTGGGACTGTACCAAAAATGATTCAAAATGTCAAATGGATCGTGCCTCGTGTTGAATAACCACTTTTTAACCCCTCAGAGTGACCAACATTGCCATTTTTACAGAGTTTTGCTTACTCAAAAGCTTCAATTTTGACCAATTTCAGGCACAAAAATGACTTTAAACACACTTATTTTAGTTGAAAAAGTCATAATTCACACCCAACAGTCATTTAGAGTCAAAAGATTAAATGTTAAAATTTCATCCATATTGACCATTTTGGAAACGTTAGACAGGTCCGGAGTCATCGTTTTTCATCAGAAAATTGATTTTTGGGACTGTACCAAAAATGATTCAAAATGTCAAATGGATCGTGCCTCATGTTGAATAACCACTTTGTAACCCCTCAGAGTGACCAACATTGCCATTTTTACAGAGTTTTGCTTACTCAAAAGCTTCAATTTTGACCAATTTCAGACATAGAAATGACTTTAAACACACTTATTTTAGTTGAAAAGGTCATAATTCACATCCAACAGTCATTTGGAGTCAAAAGATTAAATGTTAAAATTTCATCCATATTGACCATTTTGGGAACGTTCGACAGGTCCGGAGTCATCGTTTTTCATCAGAAAATGGATTTTTGGGACTGTACCAAAAATGATTCAAAATGTCAAATGGATCATGCCTCATGTTGAATAACCACTTTTTAACCCCTCAGAGTGACCAAAATGGCCATTTTTACAGAGTTTTGCTTACTCAAAAGCTTCAATTTTGACCAATTTCAGGCACATAAATGACTATAAACACACTTATTTTAGTTGAAAAAGTCATAATTCACATCCAACAGTCATTTAGAGTCAAAAGATTAAATGTTAAAATTTCATCCATATTGACCATTTTGGAATCGTTCGAAAGGTCCGGAGTCATCGTTTTTCATCAGAAAATGGATTTTTGGGACTGTACCAAAAATTATTCAAAATGTCAAATGAATCGTGCCTCATGTTGAATAACCACTTTTTAACCCCTCAGAGTGACCAAAATGGCCATTTTTACAGAGTTTTGCTTACTCAAAAGCTTCAATTTTGACCAATTTCAGGCACATAAATGACTTTAAACACACTTATTTTAGTTGAAAAAGTCATAATTCCCATCCAACAGTCATTTGGAGTCAAAAGATTAACTGTTAACATTTCATCCATATTGACCATTTTGGGAACGTTCGACAGGTCCGGAGTCATCGTTTTTCATCAGAAAATGGATTTTTGGGACTGTACCAAAAATGATTCAAAATGTCAAATGGATCGTGCCTCATGTTGAATAACCACTTTTTAACCCCTCAGAGTGACCAACATTGCCCTTTTTACAGAGTTTTGCTTACTCAAAAGCTTCAATTTTGACCAATTTCAGGCACAGAAATGACTTTAAACACACTTATTTTTGTTGAAAAGGTCATAATCCACATCCAACAGTCATTTGGAGTCAAAAGATTAAATGTTAAAATTTCATCCATATTGACCATTTTGGAATCGTTCGACTGGTCCGGAGTCATCGTTTTTCATCAGAAAATGGATTTTTGGGACTGTACCAAAAATGATTCAAAATGTCAAATGGATCGTGCCTCATGTTGAATAACCACTTTTTAACCCCTCAGAGTGACCAACATTGCCATTTTTACAGAGCTTTGCTTACTCAAAAGCTTCAATTTTGACCAATTTCAGGCACATAAATGACTTTAAACACACTCATTTTAGTTGAAAAAGTCATAATTCCCATCCAACAGTCATTTGGAGTCAAAAGATTAAATGTTAAAATTTCATCCATATTGACCATTTTGGGAACGTTAGACAGGTCCGGAGTCATCGTTTTTCATCAGAAAATGGATTTTTGGGACTGTACCAAAAATGATTCAAAATGTCAAATGGATCGTGCCTCATGTTGAATAACCACTTTGTAACCCCTCAGAGTGACCAACATTGCCATTTTTACAGAGTTTTGTTTACTCAAAAGCTTCAATTATGACCAATTTCAGACATAGAAATGACTTTAAACACACTTATTTTAGTTGAAAAGGTCATAATTCACATCCAACAGTCATTTGGAGTCAAAAGATTAAATGTTAAAATTTCATCCATATTTACCATTTTGGGAACGTTCGACAGGTCCGGAGTCATCGTTTTTCTTCAGAAAATGGATTTTTAGGACTGTTCCAAAAATGATTCAAAATGTCCATTGGATTGTGCCTCATGTTGAATAACCACTTTTTAACCCCTCAGAGTGACCAAAATGGCCATTTTTGCAGAGTTTTGCTTACTCAAAAGCTTCAATTTTGACCAATTTCAGGCACATAAATGACTATAAACACACTTATTTTAGTTGAAAAAGTCATAATTCACATCCAACAGTCATTTAGAGTCAAAAGATGAAATGTGAAAATTTCATCCATATTACGTTCGACAGGTCCGGAGTCATCGGTTTTCATCAGAAAATGGATTTTTGGGACTGTACCAAAAATGATTCAAAATATCATATGGATCGTGCCTCATGTTGAATAACCACTTTTTAACCCCTCAGAGTGACCAACATTGCCATTTTTACAGAGTTTTGCTTACTCAAAAGCTTCGATTTTGACCAATTTCAGGCACATAAATGACTTTAAACACACTCATTTTAGTTGATAAGTCATAATTCCCATCCAACAGTCATTTGGAGTCAAAAGATTAAATGTTAAAATTTCATCCATATTGACCATTTTGGGAACTTTAGACAGGTCCGGAGTCATCGTTTTTCATCAGAAAATGGATTTTTGGGACTGTACCAAAAATGATTCAAAATGTCAAATGGATCGTGCCTCATGTTGAATAACCACTTTGTAACCCCTCAGAGTGACCAACATTGCCATTTTTACAGAGTTTTGCTTACTCAAAAGCTTCAATTTTGACCAATTTCAGACATAGAAATGACTTTAAACACACTTATTTTAGTTGAAAATGTCATAATTCACATCCAACAGTCATTTGGAGTCAAAAGATTAAATGTTCAAATTTCATCCATATTTACCATTTTGGGAACGTTCGACAGGTCCGGAGTCATCGTTTTTCATCAGAAAATGGATTTTTAGGACTGTTCCAAAAATGATTCAAAATGTCCATTGGATTGTGCCTCATGTTGAATAACCACTTTTTAACCCCTCAGAGTGACCAAAATGGCCATTTTTACAGAGTTTTGCTTACTCAAAAGCTTCAATTTTGACCAATTTCAGGCACATAAATGACTATAAACACACTTATTTTAGTTGAAAAAGTCATAATTCACATCCAACAGTCATTTAGAGTCAAAAGATTAAATGTTAAAATTTCATCCATATTGACCATTTTGGAATCGTTCGAAAGGTCCGGAGTCATCGTTTTTCATCAGAAAATGGATTTTTGGGACTGTACCAAAAATGATTCAAAATGTCAAATGGATCATGCCTCGTGTTGAATAACCACTTTTTAACCCCTCAGAGTGACCAACATTGCCATTTTTACAGAGTTTTGCTTACTCAAAAGCTTCAATTTTGACCAATTTCAGGCACAAAAATGACTTTAAACACACTTATTTTAGTTGAAAAAGTCATAATTCACACCCAACAGTCGTTTAGAGTCAAAAGATTAAATGTTAAAATTTCATCCATATTGACCATTTTGGAAACGTTCGCCAGGTCCGGAGTCATCGTTTTTCATCAGAAAATGGATTTTTGGGACTGTACCAAAAATGATTCAAAATGTCAAATGGATCGTGCCTCATGTTGAATAACCACTTTTTAACCCCTCAGAGTGACCAACATTGCCATTTTTACAGAGTTTTGCTTACTCAAAAGTTTCAATTTTGACCAATTTCAGGCACATAAATGACTTTAAACACACTTATTTTAGTTGAAAAAGTAATAATTCACATCCAACAGTCATTTAGAGTCAAAAGATTAAATGTTAAAATTTCATCCATATTGACCATTTTGGGAACGTTCGACAGGTCCGGAGTCATCGTTTTTCATCAGAAAATTGATTTTTGGGACTGTACCAAAAATTATTCAAAATGTCAAATAGATCGTGCCTCATGTTGAATAACCACTTTTTAACCCCTCAGAGTGACCAACATTGCCATTTTTACAGAGTTTTGCTTACTCAAAAGCTTCAATTTTGACCAATTTGAGGCACATAAATGACTTTAAACACACTTATTTTAGTTGAAAAGGTCATAATTCACATCCAAAAGTCATTTGGAGTCAAAAGATTAAATGTTAAAATTTCATCCATATTGACCATTTTGGGAACGTTCGACAGGTCCGGAGTCATCGTTTTTCATCAGAAAATGGATTTTTGGGACTGTACCAAAAATTATTCAAAATGTCAAATGAATCGTGCCTCATGTTGAATACCCACTTTTTAACCCCTCAGAGTGACCAAAATGGCCATTTTTACAGAGTTTTGCTTACTCAAAAGCTTCAATTTTGACCAATTTCAGGCACATAAATGACTATAAACACACTTATTTTAGTTGAAAAAGTCATAATTCACATCCAACAGTCATTTAGAGTCAAAAGATTAAATGTTAAAATTTCATCCATATTGACCATTTTGGAATCGTTCGAAAGGTCCGGAGTCATCGTTTTTCATCAGAAAATGGATTTTTGGGACTGTACCAAAAATGATTCAAAATGTCAAATGGATCGTGCCTCATGTTGAATAACCACTTTTTAACCCCTCAGAGTGACCAAAATGGCCATTTTTACAGAGTTTTGCTTACTCAAAAGCTTCAATTTTGACCAATTTCAGGCACAAAAATGACTTTAAACACACTTATTTTAGTTGAAAAAGTCATAATTCACACCCAACAGTCATTTAGAGTCAAAAGATTAAATGTTAAAATTTCATCCATATTGACCATTTTGGAAACGTTCGCCAGGTCCGGAGTCATCGTTTTTCATCAGAAAATGGATTTTTGGGACTGTACCAAAAATGATTCAAAATGTCAAATGGATCGTGCCTCATGTTGAATAACCACTTTTTAACCCCTCAGAGTGACCAACATTGCCATTTTTACAGAGTTTTGCTTACTCAAAAGTTTCAATTTTGACCAATTTCAGGAACATAAATGACTTTAAACACACTTATTTTAGTTGAAAAAGTCATAATTCACATCCAACAGTCATTTAGAGTCAAAAGATTAAATGTTAAAATTTCATCCATATTGACCATTTTGGGAACGTTAGACAGGTCCGGAGTCATCGTTTTTCATCAGAAAATTGATTTTTGGGACTGTACCAAAAATGATTCAAAATGTCAAATGGATCGTGCCTCATGTTGAATAACCACTTTGTAACCCCTCAGAGTGACCAACATTGCCATTTTTACAGAGTTTTGCTTACTCAAAAGCTTCAATTTTGACCAATTTCAGACATAGAAATGACTTTAAACACACTTATTTTAGTTGAAAAGGTCATAATTCACATCCAACAGTCATTTGGAGTCAAAAGATTAAAAGTTAAAATTTCATCCATATTGACCATTTTGGGAACGTTCGACAGGTCCGGAGTCATCGTTTTTCATCAGAAAATGGATTTTTGGGACTGTACCAAAAATGATTCAAAATGTCAAATGGATCATGCCTCATGTTGAATAACCACTTTTTAACCCCTCAGAGTGACCAAAATGGCCATTTTTACAGAGTTTTGCTTACTCAAAAGCTTCAATTTTGACCAATTTCAGGCACATAAATGACTATAAACACACTTATTTTAGTTGAAAAAGTCATAATTCACATCCAACAGTCATTTAGAGTCAAAAGATTAAATGTTAAAATTTCATCCATATTGACCATTTTGGAATCGTTCGAAAGGTCCGGAGTCATCGTTTTTCATCAGAAAATGGATTTTTGGGACTGTACCAAAAATTATTCAAAATGTCAAATGAATCGTGCCTCATGTTGAATAACCACTTTTTAACCCCTCAGAGTGACCAAAATGGCCATTTTTACAGAGTTTTGCTTACTCAAAAGCTTCAATTTTGACCAATTTCAGGCACATAAATGACTTTAAACACACTTATTTTAGTTGAAAAAGTCATAATTCCCATCCAACAGTCATTTGGAGTCAAAAGATTAACTGTTAACATTTCATCCATATTGACCATTTTGGGAACGTTCGACAGGTCCGGAGTCATCGTTTTTCATCAGAAAATGGATTTTTGGGACTGTACCAAAAATGATTCAAAATGTCAAATGGATCGTGCCTCATGTTGAATAACCACTTTTTAACCCCTCAGAGTGACCAACATTGCCCTTTTTACAGAGTTTTGCTTACTCAAAAGCTTCAATTTTGACCAATTTCAGGCACAGAAATGACTTTAAACACACTTATTTTTGTTGAAAAGGTCATAATCCACATCCAACAGTCATTTGGAGTCAAAAGATTAAATGTTAAAATTTCATCCATATTGACCATTTTGGAATCGTTCGACTGGTCCGGAGTCATCGTTTTTCATCAGAAAATGGATTTTTGGGACTGTACCAAAAATGATTCAAAATGTCAAATGGATCGTGCCTCATGTTGAATAACCACTTTTTAACCCCTCAGAGTGACCAACATTGCCATTTTTACAGAGTTTTGCTTACTCAAAAGCTTCAATTTTGACCAATTTCAGACAAAGAAATGACTTTAAACACACTTATTTTAGTTGAAAAGGTCATAATTCACATCCAACAGTCATTTGGAGTCAAAAGATTAAATGTTCAAATTTCATCCATATTTACCATTTTGGGAACGTTCGACAGGTCCGGAGTCATCGTTTTTCATCAGAAAATGGATTTTTAGGACTGTTCCAAAAATGATTCAAAATGTCCATTGGATTGTGCCTCATGTTGAATAACCACTTTTTAACCCCTCAGAGTGACCAAAATGGCCATTTTTACAGAGTTTTGCTTACTCAAAAGCTTCAATTTTGACCAATTTCAGGCACATAAATGACTATAAACACACTTATTTTAGTTGAAAAAGTCATAATTCACATCCAACAGTCATTTAGAGTCAAAAGATTAAATGTTAAAATTTCATCCATATTGACCATTTTGGAATCGTTCGAAAGGTCCGGAGTCATCGTTTTTCATCAGAAAATGGATTTTTGGGACTGTACCAAAAATGATTCAAAATGTCAAATGGATCGTGCCTCATGTTGAATAACCACTTTTTAACCCCTCAGAGTGACCAAAATGGCCATTTTTACAGAGTTTTGCTTACTCAAAAGCTTCAATTTTGACAAATTTCAGGGACATAAATGACTTTAAACACACTGATTTTAGTTGAAAAATTCATAATTCACATCCAACAGTCATTTAGAGTCAAAAGATTAAATGTTAAAATTTCATCCATATTGACCATTTTGGAATCGTTCGAAAGGTCCGGAGTCATCGTTTTTCATCAGAAAATGGATTTTTGGGACTGTACCAAAAATGATTCAAAATGTCAAATGGATCGTGCCTCGTGTTGAATAACCACTTTTTAACCCCTCAGAGTGACCAACATTGCCATTTTTACAGAGTTTTGCTTACTCAAAAGCTTCAATTTTGACCAATTTCAGGCACAAAAATGACTTTAAACACACTTATTTTAGTTGAAAAAGTCATAATTCACACCCAACAGTCATTTAGAGTCAAAAGATTAAATGTTAAAATTTCATCCATATTGACCATTTTGGAAACGTTCGCCAGGTCCGGAGTCATCGTTTTTCATCAGAAAATGGATTTTTGGGACTGTACCAAAAATGATTCAAAATGTCAAATGGATCGTGCCTCATGTTGAATAACCACTTTTTAACCCCTCAGAGTGACCAAAATGGCCATTTTTACAGAGTTTTGCTTACTCAAAAGCTTCAATTTTGACAAATTTCAGGGACATAAATGACTTTAAACACACTGATTTTAGTTGAAAAATTCATAATTCACATCCAACAGTCATTTAGAGTCAAAAGATTAAATGTTAAAATTTCATCCATATTGACCATTTTGGAATCGTTCGAAAGGTCCGGAGTCATCGTTTTTCATCAGAAAATGGATTTTTGGGACTGTACCAAAAATGATTCAAAATGTCAAATGGATCGTGCCTCGTGTTGAATAACCACTTTTTAACCCCTCAGAGTGACCAACATTGCCATTTTTACAGAGTTTTGCTTACTCAAAAGCTTCAATTTTGACCAATTTCAGGCACAAAAATGACTTTAAACACACTTATTTTAGTTGAAAAAGTCATAATTCACACCCAACAGTCATTTAGAGTCAAAAGATTAAATGTTAAAATTTCATCCATATTGACCATTTTGGAAACGTTAGACAGGTCCGGAGTCATCGTTTTTCATCAGAAAATTGATTTTTGGGACTGTACCAAAAATGATTCAAAATGTCAAATGGATCGTGCCTCATGTTGAATAACCACTTTGTAACCCCTCAGAGTGACCAACATTGCCATTTTTACAGAGTTTTGCTTACTCAAAAGCTTCAATTTTGACCAATTTCAGACATAGAAATGACTTTAAACACACTTATTTTAGTTGAAAAGGTCATAATTCACATCCAACAGTCATTTGGAGTCAAAAGATTAAATGTTAAAATTTCATCCATATTGACCATTTTGGGAACGTTCGACAGGTCCGGAGTCATCGTTTTTCATCAGAAAATGGATTTTTGGGACTGTACCAAAAATGATTCAAAATGTCAAATGGATCATGCCTCATGTTGAATAACCACTTTTTAACCCCTCAGAGTGACCAAAATGGCCATTTTTACAGAGTTTTGCTTACTCAAAAGCTTCAATTTTGACCAATTTCAGGCACATAAATGACTATAAACACACTTATTTTAGTTGAAAAAGTCATAATTCACATCCAACAGTCATTTAGAGTCAAAAGATTAAATGTTAAAATTTCATCCATATTGACCATTTTGGAATCGTTCGAAAGGTCCGGAGTCATCGTTTTTCATCAGAAAATGGATTTTTGGGACTGTACCAAAAATTATTCAAAATGTCAAATGAATCGTGCCTCATGTTGAATAACCACTTTTTAACCCCTCAGAGTGACCAAAATGGCCATTTTTACAGAGTTTTGCTTACTCAAAAGCTTCAATTTTGACCAATTTCAGGCACATAAATGACTTTAAACACACTTATTTTAGTTGAAAAAGTCATAATTCCCATCCAACAGTCATTTGGAGTCAAAAGATTAACTGTTAACATTTCATCCATATTGACCATTTTGGGAACGTTCGACAGGTCCGGAGTCATCGTTTTTCATCAGAAAATGGATTTTTGGGACTGTACCAAAAATGATTCAAAATGTCAAATGGATCGTGCCTCATGTTGAATAACCACTTTTTAACCCCTCAGAGTGACCAACATTGCCCTTTTTACAGAGTTTTGCTTACTCAAAAGCTTCAATTTTGACCAATTTCAGGCACAGAAATGACTTTAAACACACTTATTTTTGTTGAAAAGGTCATAATCCACATCCAACAGTCATTTGGAGTCAAAAGATTAAATGTTAAAATTTCATCCATATTGACCATTTTGGAATCGTTCGACTGGTCCGGAGTCATCGTTTTTCATCAGAAAATGGATTTTTGGGACTGTACCAAAAATGATTCAAAATGTCAAATGGATCGTGCCTCATGTTGAATAACCACTTTTTAACCCCTCAGAGTGACCAACATTGCCATTTTTACAGAGCTTTGCTTACTCAAAAGCTTCAATTTTGACCAATTTCAGGCACATAAATGACTTTAAACACACTCATTTTAGTTGAAAAAGTCATAATTCCCATCCAACAGTCATTTGGAGTCAAAAGATTAAATGTTAAAATTTCATCCATATTGACCATTTTGGGAACGTTAGACAGGTCCGGAGTCATCGTTTTTCATCAGAAAATGGATTTTTGGGACTGTACCAAAAATGATTCAAAATGTCAAATGGATCGTGCCTCATGTTGAATAACCACTTTGTAACCCCTCAGAGTGACCAACATTGCCATTTTTACAGAGTTTTGTTTACTCAAAAGCTTCAATTATGACCAATTTCAGACATAGAAATGACTTTAAACACACTTATTTTAGTTGAAAAGGTCATAATTCACATCCAACAGTCATTTGGAGTCAAAAGATTAAATGTTAAAATTTCATCCATATTTACCATTTTGGGAACGTTCGACAGGTCCGGAGTCATCGTTTTTCTTCAGAAAATGGATTTTTAGGACTGTTCCAAAAATGATTCAAAATGTCCATTGGATTGTGCCTCATGTTGAATAACCACTTTTTAACCCCTCAGAGTGACCAAAATGGCCATTTTTGCAGAGTTTTGCTTACTCAAAAGCTTCAATTTTGACCAATTTCAGGCACATAAATGACTATAAACACACTTATTTTAGTTGAAAAAGTCATAATTCACATCCAACAGTCATTTAGAGTCAAAAGATGAAATGTGAAAATTTCATCCATATTACGTTCGACAGGTCCGGAGTCATCGGTTTTCATCAGAAAATGGATTTTTGGGACTGTACCAAAAATGATTCAAAATATCATATGGATCGTGCCTCATGTTGAATAACCACTTTTTAACCCCTCAGAGTGACCAACATTGCCATTTTTACAGAGTTTTGCTTACTCAAAAGCTTCGATTTTGACCAATTTCAGGCACATAAATGACTTTAAACACACTCATTTTAGTTGATAAGTCATAATTCCCATCCAACAGTCATTTGGAGTCAAAAGATTAAATGTTAAAATTTCATCCATATTGACCATTTTGGGAACTTTAGACAGGTCCGGAGTCATCGTTTTTCATCAGAAAATGGATTTTTGGGACTGTACCAAAAATGATTCAAAATGTCAAATGGATCGTGCCTCATGTTGAATAACCACTTTGTAACCCCTCAGAGTGACCAACATTGCCATTTTTACAGAGTTTTGCTTACTCAAAAGCTTCAATTTTGACCAATTTCAGACATAGAAATGACTTTAAACACACTTATTTTAGTTGAAAATGTCATAATTCACATCCAACAGTCATTTGGAGTCAAAAGATTAAATGTTCAAATTTCATCCATATTTACCATTTTGGGAACGTTCGACAGGTCCGGAGTCATCGTTTTTCATCAGAAAATGGATTTTTAGGACTGTTCCAAAAATGATTCAAAATGTCCATTGGATTGTGCCTCATGTTGAATAACCACTTTTTAACCCCTCAGAGTGACCAAAATGGCCATTTTTACAGAGTTTTGCTTACTCAAAAGCTTCAATTTTGACCAATTTCAGGCACATAAATGACTATAAACACACTTATTTTAGTTGAAAAAGTCATAATTCACATCCAACAGTCATTTAGAGTCAAAAGATTAAATGTTAAAATTTCATCCATATTGACCATTTTGGAATCGTTCGAAAGGTCCGGAGTCATCGTTTTTCATCAGAAAATGGATTTTTGGGACTGTACCAAAAATGATTCAAAATGTCAAATGGATCATGCCTCGTGTTGAATAACCACTTTTTAACCCCTCAGAGTGACCAACATTGCCATTTTTACAGAGTTTTGCTTACTCAAAAGCTTCAATTTTGACCAATTTCAGGCACAAAAATGACTTTAAACACACTTATTTTAGTTGAAAAAGTCATAATTCACACCCAACAGTCGTTTAGAGTCAAAAGATTAAATGTTAAAATTTCATCCATATTGACCATTTTGGAAACGTTCGCCAGGTCCGGAGTCATCGTTTTTCATCAGAAAATGGATTTTTGGGACTGTACCAAAAATGATTCAAAATGTCAAATGGATCGTGCCTCATGTTGAATAACCACTTTTTAACCCCTCAGAGTGACCAACATTGCCATTTTTACAGAGTTTTGCTTACTCAAAAGTTTCAATTTTGACCAATTTCAGGCACATAAATGACTTTAAACACACTTATTTTAGTTGAAAAAGTAATAATTCACATCCAACAGTCATTTAGAGTCAAAAGATTAAATGTTAAAATTTCATCCATATTGACCATTTTGGGAACGTTCGACAGGTCCGGAGTCATCGTTTTTCATCAGAAAATTGATTTTTGGGACTGTACCAAAAATTATTCAAAATGTCAAATAGATCGTGCCTCATGTTGAATAACCACTTTTTAACCCCTCAGAGTGACCAACATTGCCATTTTTACAGAGTTTTGCTTACTCAAAAGCTTCAATTTTGACCAATTTGAGGCACATAAATGACTTTAAACACACTTATTTTAGTTGAAAAGGTCATAATTCACATCCAAAAGTCATTTGGAGTCAAAAGATTAAATGTTAAAATTTCATCCATATTGACCATTTTGGGAACGTTCGACAGGTCCGGAGTCATCGTTTTTCATCAGAAAATGGATTTTTGGGACTGTACCAAAAATTATTCAAAATGTCAAATGAATCGTGCCTCATGTTGAATACCCACTTTTTAACCCCTCAGAGTGACCAAAATGGCCATTTTTACAGAGTTTTGCTTACTCAAAAGCTTCAATTTTGACCAATTTCAGGGACATAAATGACTTTAAACACACTTATTTTAGTTGAAAAAGTCATAATTCACATCCAACAGTCATTTAGAGTCAAAAGATTAAATGTTAAAATTTCATCCATATTGACCATTTTGGGAACGTTAGACAGGTCCGGAGTCATTGTTTTTCATCAGAAAATGGATTTTTGGGACTGTACCAAAAATGATTCAAAATGTCAAATGGATCGTGCCTCATGTTGAATAACCACTTTGTAACCCCTCAGAGTGACCAACATTGCCATTTTTACAGAGTTTTGCTTACTCAAAAGCTTCAATTTTGACCAATTTCAGACATAGAAATGACTTTAAACACACTTATTTTAGTTGAAAAGGTCATAATTCACATCCAACAGTCATTTGGAGTCAAAAGATTAAATGTTAAAATTTCATCCATATTGACCATTTTGGGAACGTTCGACAGGTCCGGAGTCATCGTTTTTCATCAGAAAATGGATTTTTGGGACTGTACCAAAAATGATTCAAAATGTCAAATGGATCGTGCCTCATGTTGAATAACCACTTTTTAACCCCTCAGAGTGACCAAAATGGCCATTTTTGCAGAGTTTTGCTTACTCAAAAACTTCAATTTTGACCAATTTCAGGCACATAAACGACTATAAACACACTTATTTTAGTTGAAAAAGTCATAATTCACATCCAACAGTCATTTAGAGTCAAAAGATTAAATGTTAAAATTTCATCCATATTGACCATTTTGGAATCGTTCGAAAGGTCCGGAGTCATCGTTTTTCATCAGAAAATGGATTTTTGGGACTGTACCAAAAATTATTCAAAATGTCAAATGAATCGTGCCTCATGTTGAATAACCACTTTTTAACCCCTCAGAGTGACCAAAATGGCCATTTTTACAGAGTTTTGCTTACTCAAAAGCTTCAATTTTGACCAATTTCAGGGACATAAATGACTTTAAACACACTTATTTTAGTTGAAAAAGTCATAATTCACATCCAACAGTCATTTAGAGTCAAAAGATGAAATGTTAAAATTTCATCCATATTACGTTCGACAGGTCCGGAGTCATCGGTTTTCATCAGAAAATGGATTTTTGGGACTGTACCAAAAATGATTCAAAATATCATATGGATCGTGCCTCATGTTGAATAACCACTTTTTAACCCCTCAGAGTGACCAACATTGCCATTTTTACAGAGTTTTGCTTACTCAAAAGCTTCGATTTTGACCAATTTCAGGCACAGAAATGATTTTAAACACACTTATTTTTGTTGAAAAGGTCATAATTCACATCCAACAGTCATTTGGAGTCAAAAGATTAAATGTTAAAATTTCATCCATATTGACCATTTTGGAATCGTTCGACTGGTCCGGAGTCATCGTTTTTCATCAGAAAATGGATTTTTGGGACGGTTCCAAAAATTATTCAAAATGTCAAATGGATCGTGCCTCATGTTGAATAACCACTTTTTAACCCCTCAGAGTGACCAAAATGGCAATTTTTACAGAGTTTTGATTACTCAAAAGCTTCAATTTTGACCAATTTCAGGCACATAAATGACTTTAAACACACTTATTTTAGTTGAAAAAGTCATAATTCCCATCCAACAGTCATTTGGAGTCAAAAGATTAAATGTTAAAATTTCATCCATATTGACCATTTTGGAATCGTTCGACTGGTCCGGAGTCATCGTTTTTCATCAGAAAATGGATTTTTGGGACTGTACCAAAAATGATTCAAAATGTCAAATGGATCGTGCCTCATGTTGAATAACCACTTTTTAACCCCTCAGAGTGACCAACATTGCCATTTTTACAGAGTTTTGCTTACTCAAAAGCTTCAATTTTGACCAATTTCAGGCACATAAATGACTTTAAACACACTCATTTTAGTTGAAAAAGTCATAATTCCCATCCAACAGTCATTTGGAGTCAAAAGATTAAATGTTAAAATTTCATCCATATTGACCATTTTGGGAACGTTAGACAGGTCCGGAGTCATCGTTTTTCATCAGAAAATGGATTTTTGGGACTGTACCAAAAATGATTCAAAATGTCAAATGGATCGTGCCTCATGTTGAATAACCACTTTGTAACCCCTCAGAGTGACCAACATTGCCATTTTTAGAGAGTTTGGCTTACTCAAAAGCTTCAATGTTGACCAATTTCAGGCACAGAAATGACTTTAAACACACTTATTTTTGTTGAAAAGGTCATAATTCACATCCAACAGTCATTTGGAGTCAAGAGATTAAATGTTAAAATGTCATCCATATTGACCATTTTGGAAACGTTCGACAGGTCCGGAGTCATCGTTTTTCATCAAAAAATTGATTTTTGGGACTGTACCAAAAATGATTCAAAATGTCAAACGGATCGTGCCTCATGTTGAATAACCACTTTTTAACTCCTCAGAGTGACCAACATTGCCATTTTTACAGAGTTTTGCTTACTCAAAAGCTTCAATTTTGACCAATTTCAGGCACAGAAATGACTTTAAACATACTTATTTTAGTTGAAAAGGTCATAATTCACATCCAACAGTCATTTGGAGTCAAAAGATTAAATGTTAAAATTTCATCCATATTGACCATTTTGGAATCGTTCGACAGGTCCGGAGTCATCGTTTTTCATCAGAAAATGGATTTTTGGGACTGTACCAAAAATTATTCAAAATGTCAAATGGATCGTGCCTCATGTTGAATAACCACTTTTTAACCCCTCAGAGTGACCAAAATGGCCATTTTTACAGAGTTTTGCTTACTCAAAAGCTTCAATTTTGACCAATTTCAGGCACATAAATGACTTTAAACACACTCATTTTAGTTGAAAAAGTCATAATTCCCATCCAACAGTCATTTGGAGTCAAAAGATTAAATGTTAAAATTTCATCCATATTGACCATTTTGGGAACGTTAGACAGGTCCGGAGTCATCGTTTTTCATCAGAAAATGGATTTTTGGGACTGTACCAAAAATGATTCAAAATGTCAAATGGATCGTGCCTCATGTTGAATAACCACGTTGTAACCCCTCAGAGTGACCAACATTGCCATTTTTACAGAGTTTTGCTTACTCAAAAGCATCAATTTTGACCAATTTCAGACATAGAAATGACTTTAAACACACTTATTTTAGTTGAAAAGGTCATAATTCACATCCAACAGTCATTTGGAGTCAAAAGATTAAATGTTAAAATTTCATCCATATTGACCATTTTGGAATCGTTCGACTGGTCCGGAGTCATCGTTTTTCATCAGAAAATGGATTTTTGGGACGGTACCAAAAATTATTCAAAATGTCAAATGGATCGTGCCTCATGTTGAATAACCACTTTTTAACCCCTCAGAGTGACCAACATTGCCATTTTTACAGAGTTTTGCTTACTCAAAAGCTACAATTTTGACCAATTTCAGGCACATAAATGACTTTAAACTCACTCATTTTAGTTGAAAAAGTCATAATTCCCATCCAACAGTCATTTGGAGTCAAAAGATTAAATGTTAAAATGTCATCCATATTGACCATTTTGGAAACGTTCGACAGGTCCGGAGTCATCGTTTTTCATCAAAAAATGGATTTTTGGGACTGTACCAAAAATGATTCAAAATGTCAAACGGATCGTGCCTCATGTTGAATAACCACTTTGTAACCCCTCAGAGTGACCAACATTGCCATTTTTAGAGAGTTTGGCTTACTCAAAAGCTTCAATGTTGACCAATTTCAGGCACAGAAATGACTTTAAACACACTTATTTTTGTTGAAAAGGTCATAATTCACATCCAACAGTCATTTGGAGTCAACAGATTAAATGTTAAAATGTCATCCATATTGACCATTTTGGAAACGTTCGACAGGTCCGGAGTCATCGTTTTTCATCAAAAAATTGATTTTTGGGACTGTACCAAAAATGATTCAAAATGTCAAACGGATCGTGCCTCATGTTGAATAACCACTTTTTAACCCCTCAGAGTGACCAACATTGCCATTTTTACAGAGTTTTGCTTACTCAAAAGCTTCAATTTTGACCAATTTCAGGCACAGAAATGACTTTAAACATACTTATTTTAGTTGAAAAGGTCATAATTCACATCCAACAGTCATTTGGAGTCAAAAGATTAAATGTTAAAATTTCATCCATATTGACCATTTTGGAATCGTTCGACAGGTCCGGAATCATCGTTTTTCATCAGAAAATGGATTTTTGGGACTGTACCAAAAATTATTCAAAATGTCAAATGGATCGTGCCTCATGTTGAATAACTACTTTTTAACCCCTCAGAGTGACCAAAATGGCCATTTTTACAGAGTTTTGCTTACTCAAAAGCTTCAATTTTGACAAATTTCAGGGACATAAATGACTTTAAACACACTGATTTTAGTTGAAAAAGTCATAATTCACATCCAACAGTCATTTAGAGTCAAAAGATTAAATGTTAAAATTTCATCCATATTGACCATTTTGGAAACGTTCGACAGGTCCGGAGTCATCGTTTTTCATCAAAAAATTGATTTTTGGGACTGTACCAAAAATGATTCAAAATGTCAAATGGATCGTGCCTCATGTTGAATAACCACTTTTTAACCCCTCAGAGTGACCAACATTGCCATTTTTACAGAGTTTTGCTTACTCAAAAGCTTCAATTTTGACCAATTTAAGGGACAAAAATGACTTTAAACACACTTATGTTAGTTGAAAAGGTCATAATTCACATCCAACAGTCATTTGGAGTCAAAAGATCAAATGTTAAAATTTCATCCATATTGACCATTTTGGAATCGTTCGACTGGTCCGGAGTCATCGTTTTTCATCAGAAAATGGATTTTTGGGACTGTACCAAAAATGATGCAAAATGTCAAATGGATCGTGCCTCATGTTGAATAACGACTTTTTAACCCCTCAGAGTGACCAACATTGCCATTTTTACAGAGTTTTGCTTACTCAAAAGCTTCAATTTTGACCAATTTCAGGCACATAAATGACTTTAAACACACTCATTTTAGTTGATAAGTCATAATTCCCATCCAACAGTCATTTGGAGTCAAAAGATTAAATGTTAAAATTTCATCCATATTGACCATTTTGGGAACGTTAGACAGGTCCGGAGTCATCGTTTTTCATCAGAAAATGGATTTTTGGGACTGTACCAAAAATGATTCAAAATGTCAAATGGATCGTGCCTCATGTTGAATAACCACTTTGTAACCCCTCAGAGTGACCAACATTGCCCTTTTTACAGAGTTTTGCTTACTCAAAAGCTTCAATTTTGACCAATTTCAGACATAGAAATGACTTTAAACACACTTATTTTAGTTGAAAAGGTCATAATTCACATCCAACAGTCATTTGGAGTCAAAAGATTAAATGTTCAAATTTCATCCATATTTACCATTTTGGGAACGTTCGACAGGTCCGGTCATCGGAGTCATCGTTTTTCATCAGAAAATGGATTTTTAGGACTGTTCCAAAAATGATTCAAAATGTCCATTGGATTGTGCCTCATGTTGAATAACCACTTTTTAACCCCTCAGAGTGACCAAAATGGCCATTTTTACAGAGTTTTGCTTACTCAAAAGCTTCAATTTTGACCAATTTCAGGCACATAAATGACTATAAACACACTTATTTTAGTTGAAAAAGTCATAATTCACATCCAACAGTCATTTAGAGTCAAAAGATTAAATGTTAAAATTTCATCCATATTGACCATTTTGGAATCGTTCGAAAGGTCCGGAGTCATCGTTTTTCATCAGAAAATGGATTTTTGGGACTGTACCAAAAATGATTCAAAATGTCAAATGGATCGTGCCTCGTGTTGAATAACCACTTTTTAACCCCTCAGAGTGACCAACATTGCCATTTTTACAGAGTTTTGCTTACTCAAAAGCTTCAATTTTGACCAATTTCAGGCACAAAAATGACTTTAAACACACTTATGTTAGTTGAAAAGGTCATAATTCACATCCAACAGTCATTTGGAGTCAAGAGATTAAATGTTAAAATGTCATCCATATTGACCATTTTGGAAACGTTCGACAGGTCCGGAGTCATCGTTTTTCATCAAAAAATTGATTTTTGGGACTGTACCAAAAATGATTCAAAATGTCAAACGGATCGTGCCTCATGTTGAATAACCACTTTTTAACTCCTCAGAGTGACCAACATTGCCATTTTTACAGAGTTTTGCTTACTCAAAAGCTTCAATTTTGACCAATTTCAGGCACAGAAATGACTTTAAACATACTTATTTTAGTTGAAAAGGTCATAATTCACATCCAACAGTCATTTGGAGTCAAAAGATTAAATGTTAAAATTTCATCCATATTGACCATTTTGGAATCGTTCGACAGGTCCGGAGTCATCGTTTTTCATCAGAAAATGGATTTTTGGGACTGTACCAAAAATTATTCAAAATGTCAAATGGATCGTGCCTCATGTTGAATAACCACTTTTTAACCCCTCAGAGTGACCAAAATGGCCATTTTTACAGAGTTTTGCTTACTCAAAAGCTTCAATTTTGACCAATTTCAGGCACATAAATGACTTTAAACACACTCATTTTAGTTGAAAAAGTCATAATTCCCATCCAACAGTCATTTGGAGTCAAAAGATTAAATGTTAAAATTTCATCCATATTGACCATTTTGGGAACGTTAGACAGGTCCGGAGTCATCGTTTTTCATCAGAAAATGGATTTTTGGGACTGTACCAAAAATGATTCAAAATGTCAAATGGATCGTGCCTCATGTTGAATAACCACGTTGTAACCCCTCAGAGTGACCAACATTGCCATTTTTACAGAGTTTTGCTTACTCAAAAGCTTCAATTTTGACCAATTTCAGACATAGAAATGACTTTAAACACACTTATTTTAGTTGAAAAGGTCATAATTCACATCCAACAGTCATTTGGAGTCAAAAGATTAAATGTTAAAATTTCATCCATATTGACCATTTTGGAATCGTTCGACTGGTCCGGAGTCATCGTTTTTCATCAGAAAATGGATTTTTGGGACGGTACCAAAAATTATTCAAAATGTCAAATGGATCGTGCCTCATGTTGAATAACCACTTTTTAACCCCTCAGAGTGACCAACATTGCCATTTTTACAGAGTTTTGCTTACTCAAAAGCTACAATTTTGACCAATTTCAGGCACATAAATGACTTTAAACTCACTCATTTTAGTTGAAAAAGTCATAATTCCCATCCAACAGTCATTTGGAGTCAAAAGATTAAATGTTAAAATGTCATCCATATTGACCATTTTGGAAACGTTCGACAGGTCCGGAGTCATCGTTTTTCATCAAAAAATGGATTTTTGGGACTGTACCAAAAATGATTCAAAATGTCAAACGGATCGTGCCTCATGTTGAATAACCACTTTGTAACCCCTCAGAGTGACCAACATTGCCATTTTTAGAGAGTTTGGCTTACTCAAAAGCTTCAATGTTGACCAATTTCAGGCACAGAAATGACTTTAAACACACTTATTTTTGTTGAAAAGGTCATAATTCACATCCAACAGTCATTTGGAGTCAACAGATTAAATGTTAAAATGTCATCCATATTGACCATTTTGGAAACGTTCGACAGGTCCGGAGTCATCGTTTTTCATCAAAAAATTGATTTTTGGGACTGTACCAAAAATGATTCAAAATGTCAAACGGATCGTGCCTCATGTTGAATAACCACTTTTTAACCCCTCAGAGTGACCAACATTGCCATTTTTACAGAGTTTTGCTTACTCAAAAGCTTCAATTTTGACCAATTTCAGGCACAGAAATGACTTTAAACATACTTATTTTAGTTGAAAAGGTCATAATTCACATCCAACAGTCATTTGGAGTCAAAAGATTAAATGTTAAAATTTCATCCATATTGACCATTTTGGAATCGTTCGACAGGTCCGGAATCATCGTTTTTCATCAGAAAATGGATTTTTGGGACTGTACCAAAAATTATTCAAAATGTCAAATGGATCGTGCCTCATGTTGAATAACTACTTTTTAACCCCTCAGAGTGACCAAAATGGCCATTTTTACAGAGTTTTGCTTACTCAAAAGCTTCAATTTTGACAAATTTCAGGGACATAAATGACTTTAAACACACTGATTTTAGTTGAAAAAGTCATAATTCACATCCAACAGTCATTTAGAGTCAAAAGATTAAATGTTAAAATTTCATCCATATTGACCATTTTGGAAACGTTCGACAGGTCCGGAGTCATCGTTTTTCATCAAAAAATTGATTTTTGGGACTGTACCAAAAATGATTCAAAATGTCAAATGGATCGTGCCTCATGTTGAATAACCACTTTTTAACCCCTCAGAGTGACCAACATTGCCATTTTTACAGAGTTTTGCTTACTCAAAAGCTTCAATTTTGACCAATTTAAGGGACAAAAATGACTTTAAACACACTTATGTTAGTTGAAAAGGTCATAATTCACATCCAACAGTCATTTGGAGTCAAAAGATCAAATGTTAAAATTTCATCCATATTGACCATTTTGGAATCGTTCGACTGGTCCGGAGTCATCGTTTTTCATCAGAAAATGGATTTTTGGGACTGTACCAAAAATGATGCAAAATGTCAAATGGATCGTGCCTCATGTTGAATAACGACTTTTTAACCCCTCAGAGTGACCAACATTGCCATTTTTACAGAGTTTTGCTTACTCAAAAGCTTCAATTTTGACCAATTTCAGGCACATAAATGACTTTAAACACACTCATTTTAGTTGATAAGTCATAATTCCCATCCAACAGTCATTTGGAGTCAAAAGATTAAATGTTAAAATTTCATCCATATTGACCATTTTGGGAACGTTAGACAGGTCCGGAGTCATCGTTTTTCATCAGAAAATGGATTTTTGGGACTGTACCAAAAATGATTCAAAATGTCAAATGGATCGTGCCTCATGTTGAATAACCACTTTGTAACCCCTCAGAGTGACCAACATTGCCATTTTTACAGAGTTTTGCTTACTCAAAAGCTTCAATTTTGACCAATTTCAGACATAGAAATGACTTTAAACACACTTATTTTAGTTGAAAAGGTCATAATTCACATCCAACAGTCATTTGGAGTCAAAAGATTAAATGTTCAAATTTCATCCATATTTACCATTTTGGGAACGTTCGACAGGTCCGGAGTCATCGTTTTTCATCAGAAAATGGATTTTTAGGACTGTTCCAAAAATGATTCAAAATGTCCATTGGATTGTGCCTCATGTTGAATAACCACTTTTTAACCCCTCAGAGTGACCAAAATGGCCATTTTTACAGAGTTTTGCTTACTCAAAAGCTTCAATTTTGACCAATTTCAGGCACATAAATGACTATAAACACACTTATTTTAGTTGAAAAAGTCATAATTCACATCCAACAGTCATTTAGAGTCAAAAGATTAAATGTTAAAATTTCATCCATATTGACCATTTTGGAATCGTTCGAAAGGTCCGGAGTCATCGTTTTTCATCAGAAAATGGATTTTTGGGACTGTACCAAAAATGATTCAAAATGTCAAATGGATCGTGCCTCGTGTTGAATAACCACTTTTTAACCCCTCAGAGTGACCAACATTGCCATTTTTACAGAGTTTTGCTTACTCAAAAGCTTCAATTTTGACCAATTTCAGGCACAAAAATGACTTTAAACACACTTATGTTAGTTGAAAAGGTCATAATTCACATCCAACAGTCATTTGGAGTCAAAAGATTAAATGTTAAAATTTCATCCATATTGACCATTTTGGAATCGTTCGACTGGTCCGGAGTCATCGTTTTTCATCAGAAAATGGATTTTTGGGACTGTACCAAAAATGATTCAAAATGTCAAACGGATCGTGCCTCATGTTGAATAACCACTTTTTAACCCCTCAGAGTGACCAACATTGCCATTTTTACAGAGTTTTTGCTTATTCCAAAGCTTTAATTTTGACCAATTTCAGGCACATAAATGACTTTAAACACACTTATTTTAGTTGAAAAAGTCTAAATTCCCATCCAACAGTCATTTGGAGTCAAAAGATTAAATGTTAAAATTTCATCCATATTGACCATTTTGGAAACGTTCGACAGGTCCGGAGTCATCGTTTTTCATCAAAAAATTGATTTTTGGGACTGTACCAAAAATGATTCAAAATGTCAAATGGATCGTGCCTCATGTTGAATAACCACTTTTTAACCCCTCAGAGTGACCAACATTGCCATTTTTACAGAGTTTTGCTTACTCAAAAGCTTCAATTTTGACCAATTTAAGGGACAAAAATGACTTTAAACACACTTATGTTAGTTGAAAAGGTCATAATTCACATCCAACAGTCATTTGGAGTCAAAAGATCAAATGTTAAAATTTCATCCATATTGACCATTTTGGAATCGTTCGACTGGTCCGGAGTCATCGTTTTTCATCAGAAAATGGATTTTTGGGACTGTACCAAAAATGATGCAAAATGTCAAATGGATCGTGCCTCATGTTGAATAACGACTTTTTAACCCCTCAGAGTGACCAACATTGCCATTTTTACAGAGTTTTGCTTACTCAAAAGCTTCAATTTTGACCAATTTCAGGCACATAAATGACTTTAAACACACTCATTTTAGTTGATAAGTCATAATTCCCATCCAACAGTCATTTGGAGTCAAAAGATTAAATGTTAAAATTTCATCCATATTGACCATTTTGGGAACGTTAGACAGGTCCGGAGTCATCGTTTTTCATCAGAAAATGGATTTTTGGGACTGTACCAAAAATGATTCAAAATGTCAAATGGATCGTGCCTCATGTTGAATAACCACTTTGTAACCCCTCAGAGTGACCAACATTGCCATTTTTACAGAGTTTTGCTTACTCAAAAGCTTCAATTTTGACCAATTTCAGACATAGAAATGACTTTAAACACACTTATTTTAGTTGAAAAGGTCATAATTCACATCCAACAGTCATTTGGAGTCAAAAGATTAAATGTTCAAATTTCATCCATATTTACCATTTTGGGAACGTTCGACAGGTCCGGAGTCATCGTTTTTCATCAGAAAATGGATTTTTAGGACTGTTCCAAAAATGATTCAAAATGTCCATTGGATTGTGCCTCATGTTGAATAACCACTTTTTAACCCCTCAGAGTGACCAACATTGCCATTTTTACAGAGTTTTGCTTACTCAAAAGCTTCAATTTTGACCAATTTCAGGCACAAAAATGACTTTAAACACACTTATGTTAGTTGAAAAGGTCATAATTCACATCCAACAGTCATTTGGAGTCAAAAGATTAAATGTTAAAATTTCATCCATATTGACCATTTTGGAATCGTTCGACTGGTCCGGAGTCATCGTTTTTCATCAGAAAATGGATTTTTGGGACTGTACCAAAAATGATTCAAAATGTCAAACGGATCGTGCCTCATGTTGAATAACCACTTTTTAACCCCTCAGAGTGACCAACATTGCCATTTTTACAGAGTTTTTGCTTATTCCAAAGCTTTAATTTTGACCAATTTCAGGCACATAAATGACTTTAAACACACTTATTTTAGTTGAAAAAGTCTAAATTCCCATCCAACAGTCATTTGGAGTCAAAAGATTAAATGTTAACATTTCATCCATATTGACCATTTTGGGAACGTCCGACAGGTCCGGAGTCATCGTTTTTCATCAGAAAATGGATTTTTGGGACTGTACCAAAAATGATTCAAAATGTCAAATTGATCGTGCCTCATGTTGAATGACCACTTTTTAACCCCTCAGAGTGACCAAAATTGCCATTTTTACAGAGTTTTTGCTTATTCAAAAGCTTTAATTTTGACCAATTTCAGGCACATAAATGACTTTAAACACACTTATTTTAGTTGAAAAAGTCATAATTCCCATCCAACAGTCATTTGGAGTCAAAAGATTGAATGTTAAAATTTCATCCATATTGACCATTTTGGAAACGTTCGACAGGTCTGGAGTCATCGTTTTTCATCAGAAAATTGATTTTTGGGACTGTACCAAAAATGATTCAAAATGTCAAATGGATCGTGCCTCATGTTGAATAACCACTTTTTAACCCCTCAGAGTGACCAACATTGCCATTTTTAGAGAGTTTGGCTTACTCAAAAGCTTCAATGTTGACCAATTTCAGGCACAGAAATGACTTTAAACACACTTATTTTTGTTGAAAAGGTCATAATTCACATCCAACAGTCATTTGGAGTCAACAGATTAAATGTTAAAATGTCATCCATATTGACCATTTTGGAAACGTTCGACAGGTCCGGAGTCATCGTTTTTCATCAAAAAATGGATTTTTGGGACTGTACCAAAAATGATTCAAAATGTCAAATGGATCGTGCCTCATGTTGAATAACCACTTTTTAACCCCTCAGAGTGACCAAAATGGCCATTTTTACAGAGTTTTGCTTACTCAAAAGCTTCAATTTTGACCAATTTCAGGCACAGAAATGACTTTAAACACACTTATTTTAGTTGAAAAGGTCATAATTCACATCCAACAGTCATTTGGAGTCAAAAGATTAAAAGTTAAAATTTCATCCATATTGACCATTTTGGAATCGTTCGACTGGTCCGGAGTCATCGTTTTTCATCAGAAAATGGATTTTTGGGACGGTACCAAAAATTATTCAAAATGTCAAATGGATCGTGCCTCATGTTGAATAACCACTTTTTAACCCCTCAGAGTGACCAAAATGGCAATTTTTACAGAGTTTTGCTTACTCAAAAGCTTCAATTTTGACCAATTTCAGGCACAGAAATGACTTTAAACACACTTATTTTAGTTGAAAAAGTCATAATTCCCATCCAACAGTCATTTGGAGTCAAAAGATTAAATGTTAAAATTTCATCCATATTGACCATTTTGGAATCGTTCGACTGGTCCGGAGTCATCGTTTTTCATCAGAAAATGGATTTTTGGGACTGTACCAAAAATGATTCAAAATGTCAAATGGATCGTGCCTCATGTTGAATAACCACTTTTTAACCCCTCAGAGTGACCAACATTGCCATTTTTACAGAGTTTTGCTTACTCAAAAGCTTCAATTTTGACCAATTTCAGGCACAGAAATGACTTTAAACATACTTATTTTAGTTGAAAAGGTCATAATTCACATCCAACAGTCATTTGGAGTCAAAAGATTAAATGTTAAAATTTCATCCATATTGACCATTTTGGAATCGTTCGACAGGTCCGGAGTCATCGTTTTTCATCAGAAAATGGATTTTTGGGACTGTACAAAAAATTATTCAAAATGTCAAATGGATCGTGCCTCATGTTGAATAACCACTTTTTAACCCCTCAGAGTGACCAAAATGGCCATTTTTACAGAGTTTTGCTTACTCAAAAGCTTCAATTTTGACAAATTTCAGGGACATAAATGACTTTAAACACACTGATTTTAGTTGAAAAAGTCATAATTCACATCCAACAGTCATTTAGAGTCAAAAGATTAAATGTTAAAATTTCATCCATATTGACCATTTTGGAAACGTTCGACAGGTCCGGAGTCATCGTTTTTCATCAAAAAAATTGATTTTTGGGACTGTACCAAAAATGATTCAAAATGTCAAATGGATCGTGCCTCATGTTGAATAACCACTTTTTAACCCCTCAGAGTGACCAACATTGCCATTTTTACAGAGTTTTGCTTACTCAAAAGCTTCAATTTTGACCAATTTCAGGCACAAAAATGACTTTAAACACACTTATGTTAGTTGAAAAGGTCATAATTCACATCCAACAGTCATTTGGAGTCAAAAGATTAAATGTTAAAATTTCATCCATATTGACCATTTTGGAATTGTTCGACTGGTCCGGAGTCATCGTTTTTCATCAGAAAATGGATTTTTGGGACTGTACCAAAAATTATTCAAAATGTCAAATGGATCGTGCCTCATGTTGAATAACCACTTTTTAACCCCTCAGAGTGACCAAAATGGCAATTTTTACAGAGTTTTGCTTACTCAAAAGATTCAATTTTGACCAATTTCAGGCACATAAATGACTTTAAACACACTTATTTTGGTTGAAAAAGTCATAATTCCCATCCAACAGTCATTTGGAGTCAAAAAATTAAATGTTAAAATTTCATCCATATTGACCATTTTGGGAACGTTCGACAGGTCCGCAGTCATCGTTTTTCATCAGAAAATGGATTTTTGGGACTGTACCAAAAATGATTCAAAATGTCAAATGGATCGTGCCTCATGTTGAATAACCACTTTTTAACCCCTCAGAGTGACCCAAATGGCCATTTTTACAGAGTTTTGCTTACTCAAAAGCTTCAATTTTGACCAATTTCAGGGACATAAATGACTTTATACACACTTATTTTAGTTGAAAAAGTCATAATTCACATCCAACAGTCATTTAGAGTCAAAAGATTAAATGTTAAAATTTCATCCATATTGACCATTTTGGAAACGTTTGACAGGTCCGGAGTCATCGTTTTTCATCAGAAAATGGATTTTTGGGACTGTACCAAAAATGATTCAAAATGTCATATGGATCGTGCCTCATGTTGAATAACCACTTTTTAACCCCTCAGAGTGACCAACATTGCCATTTTTACAGAGTTTTTGCTTATTCAAAAGCTTTAATGTTGACCAATTTCAGGCACATAAATGACTTTAAACACACTTATTTTAGTTGAAAAAGTCATAATTCACATCCAACAGTCATTTGGAGTCAAAAGATTAAATGTTAAAATTTCATCTATATTGACCATTTTGGGAACGTTCGGCAGGTCCGGAGTCATCGTTTTTCATCAGAAAATGGATTTTTTGGACTGTACCAAAAATGATTCAAAATGTCAAATGGATCGTGCCTCATGTTGAATAACCACTTTTTAACCCCTCAGAGTGACCAACATTGCCTTTTTTAGAGAGTTTGGCTTACTCAAAAGCTTCAATGTTGACCAATTTCAGGCACAGAAATGACTTTAAACACACTTATTTTTGTTGAAAAGGTCATAATTCACATCCAACAGTCATTTGGAGTCAACAGATTAAATGTTAAAATGTGATACATATTGACCATTTTGGAAACGTTCGACAGGTCCGGAGTCATCGTTTTTCATCAAAAAATGGATTTTTGGGACTGTACCAAAAATGATTCAAAATGTCAAACGGATCGTGCCTCATGTTGAATAACCACTTTTTAACCCCTCAGAGTGACCAACATTGCCCTTTTTACAGAGTTTTGCTTACTCAAAAGCTTCAATTTTGACCAATTTCAGGCACAGAAATGACTTTAAACACACTTATTTTTGTTGAAAAGGTCATAATTCACATCCAACAGTCATTTGGAGTCAAAAGATTAAAAGTTAAAATTTCATCCATATTGACCATTTTGGAATCGTTCGACTGGTCCGGAGTCATCGTTTTTCATCAGAAAATGGATTTTTGGGACGGTACCAAAAATTATTCAAAATGTCAAATGGATCGTGCCTCATGTTGAATAACCACTTTTTAACCCCTCAGAGTGACCAAAATGGCAATTTTTACAGAGTTTTGCTTACTCAAAAGCTTCAATTTTGACCAATTTCAGGCACATAAATGACTTTAAACACACTTATTTTAGTTGAAAAAGTCATAATTCCCATCCAACAGTCATTTGGAGTCAAAAGATTAAATGTTAAAATTTCATCCATATTGACCATTTTGGAATCGTTCGACTGGTCCGGAGTCATCGTTTTTCATCAGAAAATGGATTTTTGGGACTGTACCAAAAATGATTCAAAATGTCAAATGGATCGTGCCTCATGTTGAATAACCACTTTTTAACCCCTCAGAGTGACCAACATTGCCATTTTTACAGAGTTTTGCTTACTCAAAAGCTTCAATTTTGACCAATTTCAGGCACATAAATGACTTTAAACACACTCATTTTAGTTGAAAAAGTCATAATTCCCATCCAACAGTCATTTGGAGTCAAAAGATTAAATGTTAAAATTTCATCCATATTGACCATTTTGGGAACGTTAGACAGGTCCGGAGTCATCGTTTTTCATCAGAAAATGGATTTTTGGGACTGTACCAAAAATGATTCAAAATGTCAAATGGATCGTGCCTCATGTTGAATAACCACTTTGTAACCCCTCAGAGTGACCAACATTGCCATTTTTAGAGAGTTTGGCTTACTCAAAAGCTTCAATGTTGACCAATTTCAGGCACAGAAATGACTTTAAACACACTTATTTTTGTTGAAAAGGTCATAATTCACATCCAACAGTCATTTGGAGTCAAGAGATTAAATGTTAAAATGTCATCCATATTGACCATTTTGGAAACGTTCGACAGGTCCAGAGTCATCGTTTTTCATCAAAAAATTGATTTTTGGGACTGTACCAAAAATGATTCAAAATGTCAAACGGATCGTGCCTCATGTTGAATAACCACTTTTTAACCCCTCAGAGTGACCAACATTGCCATTTTTACAGAGTTTTGCTTACTCAAAAGCTTCAATTTTGACCAATTTCAGGCACAGAAATGACTTTAAACATACTTATTTTAGTTGAAAAGGTCATAATTCACATCCAACAGTCATTTGGAGTCAAAAGATTAAATGTTAAAATTTCATCCATATTGACCATTTTGGAATCGTTCGACAGGTCCGGAGTCATCGTTTTTCATCAGAAAATGGATTTTTGGGACTGTACCAAAAATTATTCAAAATGTCAAATGGATCGTGCCTCATGTTGAATAACCACTTTTTAACCCCTCAGAGTGACCAAAATGGCCATTTTTACAGAGTTTTGCTTACTCAAAAGCTTCAATTTTGACCAATTTCAGGCACATAAATGACTTTAAACACACTCATTTTAGTTGAAAAAGTCATAATTCCCATCCAACAGTCATTTGGAGTCAAAAGATTAAATGTTAAAATTTCATCCATATTGACCATTTTGGGAACGTTAGACAGGTCCGGAGTCATCGTTTTTCATCAGAAAATGGATTTTTGGGACTGTACCAAAAATGATTCAAAATGTCAAATGGATCGTGCCTCATGTTGAATAACCACTTTGTAACCCCTCAGAGTGACCAACATTGCCATTTTTACAGAGTTTTGCTTACTCAAAAGCTTCAATTTTGACCAATTTCAGGCACATAAATGACTATAAACACACTTATTTTAGTTGAAAAAGTCATAATTCACATCCAACAGTCATTTAGAGTCAAAAGATTAAATGTTAAAATTTCATCCATATTAACCATTTTGGAATCGTTCGAAAGGTCCGGAGTCATCGTTTTTCATCAGAAAATGGATTTTTGGGACTGTACCAAAAATGATTCAAAATGTCAAATGGATCGTGCCTCATGTTGAATAACCACTTTTTAACCCCTCAGAGTGACCAACATTGCCATTTTTACAGAGTTTTGCTTACTCAAAAGCTTCAATTTTGACCAATTTCAGGCACATAAATGACTTTAAACACACTCATTTTAGTTGAAAAAGTCATAATTCCCATCCAACAGTCATTTGGAGTCAAAAGATTAAATGTTAAAATTTCATCCATATTGACCATTTTGGGAACGTTAGACAGGTCCGGAGTCATCGTTTTTCATCAGAAAATGGATTTTTGGGACTGTACCAAAAATGATTCAAAATGTCAAATGGATCGTGCCTCATGTTGAATAACCACTTTGTAACCCCTCAGAGTGACCAACATTGCCATTTTTAGAGAGTTTGGCTTACTCAAAAGCTTCAATGTTGACCAATTTCAGGCACAGAAATGACTTTAAACACACTTATTTTTGTTGAAAAGGTCATAATTCACATCCAACAGTCATTTGGAGTCAAGAGATTAAATGTTAAAATGTCATCCATATTGACCATTTTGGAAACGTTCGACAGGTCCAGAGTCATCGTTTTTCATCAAAAAATTGATTTATGGGACTGTACCAAAAATGATTCAAAATGTCAAACGGATCGTGCCTCATGTTGAATAACCACTTTTTAACCCCTCAGAGTGACCAACATTGCCATTTTTACAGAGTTTTGCTTACTCAAAAGCTTCAATTTTGACCAATTTCAGGCACATAAATGACTTTAAACACACTCATTTTAGTTGAAAAAGTCATAATTCCCATCCAACAGTCATTTGGAGTCAAAAGATTAAATGTTAAAATTTCATCCATATTGACCATTTTGGGAACGTTAGACAGGTCCGGAGTCATCGTTTTTCATCAGAAAATGGATTTTTGGGACTGTACCAAAAATGATTCAAAATGTCAAATGGATCGTGCCTCATGTTGAATAACCACTTTGTAACCCCTCAGAGTGACCAACATTGCCATTTTTACAGAGTTTTGCTTACTCAAAAGCTTCAATTTTGACCAATTTCAGACATAGAAATGACTTTAAACACACTTATTTTAGTTGAAAAGGTCATAATTCACATCCAACAGTCATTTGGAGTCAAAAGATTAAATGTTAAAATTTCATCCATATTGACCATTTTGGAATCGTTCGACTGGTCCGGAGTCATCGTTTTTCATCAGAACATGGATTTTTGGGACTGTACCAAAAATGATTCAAAATGTCAAATGGATCGTGCCTCATGTTGAATAACCACTTTTTAACCCCTCAGAGTGACCAACATTGCCATTTTTACAGAGTTTTGCTTACTCAAAAGCTTCAATTTTGACCAATTTCAGGCACATAAATGACTTTAAACACACTCATTTTAGTTGAAAAAGTCATAATTCCCATCCAACAGTCATTTGGAGTCAAAAGATTAAATGTTAAAATTTCATCCATATTGACCATTTTGGAATCGTTCGACAGGTCCGGAGTCATCGTTTTTCATCAGAAAATGGATTTTTGGGACTGTACCAAAAATTATTCAAAATGTCAAATGGATCGTGCCTCATGTTGAATAACCACTTTTTAACCCCTCAGAGTGACCAAAATGGCCATTTTTACAGAGTTTTGCTTACTCAAAAGCTTCAATTTTGACCAATTTCAGGCACATAAATGACTTTAAACACACTCATTTTAGTTGAAAAAGTCATAATTCCCATCCAACAGTCATTTGGAGTCAAAAGATTAAATGTTAAAATTTCATCCATATTGACCATTTTGGGAACGTTAGACAGGTCCGGAGTCATCGTTTTTCATCAGAAAATGGATTTTTGGGACTGTACCAAAAATGATTCAAAATGTCAAATGGATCGTGCCTCATGTTGAATAACCACTTTGTAACCCCTCAGAGTGACCAACATTGCCATTTTTACAGAGTTTTGCTTACTCAAAAGCTTCAATTTTGACCAATTTCAGGCACATAAATGACTATAAACACACTTATTTTAGTTGAAAAAGTCATAATTCACATCCAACAGTCATTTAGAGTCAAAAGATTAAATGTTAAAATTTCATCCATATTGACCATTTTGGAATCGTTCGAAAGGTCCGGAGTCATCGTTTTTCATCAGAAAATGGATTTTTGGGACTGTACCAAAAATGATTCAAAATGTCAAATGGATCGTGCCTCATGTTGAATAACCACTTTTTAACCCCTCAGAGTGACCAACATTGCCATTTTTACAGAGTTTTGCTTACTCAAAAGCTTCAATTTTGACCAATTTCAGGCACATAAATGACTTTAAACACACTCATTTTAGTTGAAAAAGTCATAATTCCCATCCAACAGTCATTTGGAGTCAAAAGATTAAATGTTAAAATTTCATCCATATTGACCATTTTGGGAACGTTAGACAGGTCCGGAGTCATCGTTTTTCATCAGAAAATGGATTTTTGGGACTGTACCAAAAATGATTCAAAATGTCAAATGGATCGTGCCTCATGTTGAATAACCACTTTGTAACCCCTCAGAGTGACCAACATTGCCATTTTTAGAGAGTTTGGCTTACTCAAAAGCTTCAATGTTGACCAATTTCAGGCACAGAAATGACTTTAAACACACTTATTTTTGTTGAAAAGGTCATAATTCACATCCAACAGTCATTTGGAGTCAAGAGATTAAATGTTAAAATGTCATCCATATTGACCATTTTGGAAACGTTCGACAGGTCCAGAGTCATCGTTTTTCATCAAAAAATTGATTTTTGGGACTGTACCAAAAATGATTCAAAATGTCAAACGGATCGTGCCTCATGTTGAATAACCACTTTTTAACCCCTCAGAGTGACCAACATTGCCATTTTTACAGAGTTTTGCTTACTCAAAAGCTTCAATTTTGACCAATTTCAGGCACATAAATGACTTTAAACACACTCATTTTAGTTGAAAAAGTCATAATTCCCATCCAACAGTCATTTGGAGTCAAAAGATTAAATGTTAAAATTTCATCCATATTGACCATTTTGGGAACGTTAGACAGGTCCGGAGTCATCGTTTTTCATCAGAAAATGGATTTTTGGGACTGTACCAAAAATGATTCAAAATGTCAAATGGATCGTGCCTCATGTTGAATAACCACTTTGTAACCCCTCAGAGTGACCAACATTGCCATTTTTACAGAGTTTTGCTTACTCAAAAGCTTCAATTTTGACCAATTTCAGACATAGAAATGACTTTAAACACACTTATTTTAGTTGAAAAGGTCATAATTCACATCCAACAGTCATTTGGAGTCAAAAGATTAAATGTTAAAATTTCATCCATATTGACCATTTTGGAATCGTTCGACTGGTCCGGAGTCATCGTTTTTCATCAGAACATGGATTTTTGGGACTGTACCAAAAATGATTCAAAATGTCAAATGGATCGTGCCTCATGTTGAATAACCACTTTTTAACCCCTCAGAGTGACCAACATTGCCATTTTTACAGAGTTTTGCTTACTCAAAAGCTTCAATTTTGACCAATTTCAGGCACATAAATGACTTTAAACACACTCATTTTAGTTGAAAAAGTCATAATTCCCATCCAACAGTCATTTGGAGTCAAAAGATTAAATGTTAAAATTTCATCCATATTGACCATTTTGGGAACGTTAGACAGGTCCGGAGTCATCGTTTTTCATCAGAAAATGGATTTTTGGGACTGTACCAAAAATGATTCAAAATGTCAAATGGATCGTGCCTCATGTTGAATAACCACTTTGTAACCCCTCAGAGTGACCAACATTGCCATTTTTAGAGAGTTTGGCTTACTCAAAAGCTTCAATGTTGACCAATTTCAGGCACAGAAATGACTTTAAACACACTTATTTTTGTTGAAAAGGTCATAATTCACATCCAACAGTCATTTGGAGTCAAGAGATTAAATGTTAAAATGTCATCCATATTGACCATTTTGGAAACGTTCGACAGGTCCAGAGTCATCGTTTTTCATCAAAAAATAGATTTTTGGGACTGTACCAAAAATGATTCAAAATGTCAAACGGATCGTGCCTCATGTTGAATAACCACTTTTTAACCCCTCAGAGTGACCAACATTGCCATTTTTACAGAGTTTTGCTTACTCAAAAGCTTCAATTTTGACCAATTTCAGGCACAGAAATGACTTTAAACATACTTATTTTAGTTGAAAAGGTCATAATTCACATCCAACAGTCATTTGGAGTCAAAAGATTAAATGTTAAAATTTCATCCATATTGACCATTTTGGAATCGTTCGACAGGTCCGGAGTCATCGTTTTTCATCAGAAAATGGATTTTTGGGACTGTACCAAAAATTATTCAAAATGTCAAATGGATCGTGCCTCATGTTGAATAACCACTTTTTAACCCCTCAGAGTGACCAAAATGGCCATTTTTACAGAGTTTTGCTTACTCAAAAGCTTCAATTTTGACCAATTTCAGGCACATAAATGACTTTAAACACACTCATTTTAGTTGAAAAAGTCATAATTCCCATCCAACAGTCATTTGGAGTCAAAAGATTAAATGTTAAAATTTCATCCATATTGACCATTTTGGGAACGTTAGACAGGTCCGGAGTCATCGTTTTTCATCAGAAAATGGATTTTTGGGACTGTACCAAAAATGATTCAAAATGTCAAATGGATCGTGCCTCATGTTGAATAACCACTTTGTAACCCCTCAGAGTGACCAACATTGCCATTTTTACAGAGTTTTGCTTACTCAAAAGCTTCAATTTTGACCAATTTCAGACATAGAAATGACTTTAAACACACTTATTTTAGTTGAAAAGGTCATAATTCACATCCAACAGTCATTTGGAGTCAAAAGATTAAATGTTAAAATTTCATCCATATTGACCATTTTGGAATCGTTCGACTGGTCCGGAGTCATCGTTTTTCATCAGAAAATGGATTTTTGGGACGGTACCAAAAATTATTCAAAATGTCAAATGGATCGTGCCTCATGTTGAATAACCACTTTTTAACCCCTCAGAGTGACCAACATTGCCATTTTTACAGAGTTTGGCTTACTCAAAAGCTTCAATTTTGACCAATTTCAGACATAGAAATGACTTTAAACACACTTATTTTAGTTGAAAAGGTCATAATTCACATCCAACAGTCATTTGGAGTCAAAAGATTAAATGTTAAAATTTCATCCATATTGACCATTTTGGAATCGTTCGACTGGTCCGGAGTCATCGTTTTTCATCAGAAAATGGATTTTTGGGACGGTACCAAAAATTATTCAAAATGTCAAATGGATCGTGCCTCATGTTGAATAACCACTTTTTAACCCCTCAGAGTGACCAACATTGCCATTTTTACAGAGTTTGGCTTACTCAAAAGCTTCAATGTTGACCAATTTCAGGCACAGAAATGACTTTAAACACACTTATTTTTGTTGAAAAGGTCATAATTCACATCCAACAGTCATTTGGAGTCAACAGATTAAATGTTAAAATGTCATCCATATTGACCATTTTGGAAACGTTCGACAGGTCCGGAGTCATCGTTTTTCATCAAAAAATTGATTTTTGGGACTGTACCAAAAATGATTCAAAATGTCAAACGGATCGTGCCTCATGTTGAATAACCACTTTTTAACCCCTCAGAGTGACCAACATTGCCATTTTTACAGAGTTTTGCTTACTCAAAAGCTTCAATTTTGACCAATTTCAGGCACAGAAATGACTTTAAACATACTTATTTTAGTTGAAAAGGTCATAATTCACATCCAACAGTCATTTGGAGTCAAAAGATTAAATGTTAAAATTTCATCCATATTGACCATTTTGGAATCGTTCGACAGGTCCGGAGTCATCGTTTTTCATCAGAAAATGGATTTTTGGGACTGTACCAAAAATTATTCAAAATGTCAAATGGATCGTGCCTCATGTTGAATAACTACTTTTTAACCCCTCAGAGTGACCAAAATGGCCATTTTTACAGAGTTTTGCTTACTCAAAAGCTTCAATTTTGACAAATTTCAGGGACATAAATGACTTTAAACACACTGATTTTAGTTGAAAAAGTCATAATTCACATCCAACAGTCATTTAGAGTCAAAAGATTAAATGTTAAAATTTCATCCATATTGACCATTTTGGAAACGTTCGACAGGTCCGGAGTCATCGTTTTTCATCAAAAAATTGATTTTTGGGACTGTACCAAAAATGATTCAAAATGTCAAATGGATCGTGCCTCATGTTGAATAACCACTTTTTAACCCCTCAGAGTGACCAACATTGCCATTTTTACAGAGTTTTGCTTACTCAAAAGCTTCAATTTTGACCAATTTAAGGGACAAAAATGACTTTAAACACACTTATGTTAGTTGAAAAGGTCATAATTCACATCCAACAGTCATTTGGAGTCAAAAGATCAAATGTTAAAATTTCATCCATATTGACCATTTTGGAATCGTTCGACTGGTCCGGAGTCATCGTTTTTCATCAGAAAATGGATTTTTGGGACTGTACCAAAAATGATTCAAAATGTCAAATGGATCGTGCCTCATGTTGAATAACCACTTTTTAACCCCTCAGAGTGACCAACATTGCCATTTTTACAGAGTTTTGCTTACTCAAAAGCTTCAATTTTGACCAATTTCAGGCACATAAATGACTTTAAACACACTCATTTTAGTTGATAAGTCATAATTCCCATCCAACAGTCATTTGGAGTCAAAAGATTAAATGTTAAAATTTTATCCATATTGACCATTTTGGGAACGTTAGACAGGTCCGGAGTCATCGTTTTTCATCAGAAAATGGATTTTTGGGACTGTACCAAAAATGATTCAAAATGTCAAATGGATCGTGCCTCATGTTGAATAACCACTTTGTAACCCCTCAGAGTGACCAACATTGCCATTTTTACAGAGTTTTGCTTACTCAAAAGCTTCAATTTTGACCAATTTCAGACATAGAAATGACTTTAAACACACTTATTTTAGTTGAAAAGGTCATAATTCACATCCAACAGTCATTTGGAGTCAAGAGATTAAATGTTAAAATGTCATCCATATTGACCATTTTGGAAACGTTCGACAGGTCCAGAGTCATCGTTTTTCATCAAAAAATAGATTTTTGGGACTGTACCAAAAATGATTCAAAATGTCAAACGGATCGTGCCTCATGTTGAATAACCACTTTTTAACCCCTCAGAGTGACCAACATTGCCATTTTTACAGAGTTTTGCTTACTCAAAAGCTTCAATTTTGACCAATTTCAGGCACAGAAATGACTTTAAACATACTTATTTTAGTTGAAAAGGTCATAATTCACATCCAACAGTCATTTGGAGTCAAAAGATTAAATGTTAAAATTTCATCCATATTGACCATTTTGGAATCGTTCGACAGGTCCGGAGTCATCGTTTTTCATCAGAAAATGGATTTTTGGGACTGTACCAAAAATTATTCAAAATGTCAAATGGATCGTGCCTCATGTTGAATAACCACTTTTTAACCCCTCAGAGTGACCAAAATGGCCATTTTTACAGAGTTTTGCTTACTCAAAAGCTTCAATTTTGACCAATTTCAGGCACATAAATGACTTTAAACACACTCATTTTAGTTGAAAAAGTCATAATTCCCATCCAACAGTCATTTGGAGTCAAAAGATTAAATGTTAAAATTTCATCCATATTGACCATTTTGGGAACGTTAGACAGGTCCGGAGTCATCGTTTTTCATCAGAAAATGGATTTTTGGGACTGTACCAAAAATGATTCAAAATGTCAAATGGATCGTGCCTCATGTTGAATAACCACTTTGTAACCCCTCAGAGTGACCAACATTGCCATTTTTACAGAGTTTTGCTTACTCAAAAGCTTCAATTTTGACCAATTTCAGACATAGAAATGACTTTAAACACACTTATTTTAGTTGAAAAGGTCATAATTCACATCCAACAGTCATTTGGAGTCAAAAGATTAAATGTTAAAATTTCATCCATATTGACCATTTTGGAATCGTTCGACTGGTCCGGAGTCATCGTTTTTCATCAGAAAATGGATTTTTGGGACGGTACCAAAAATTATTCAAAATGTCAAATGGATCGTGCCTCATGTTGAATAACCACTTTTTAACCCCTCAGAGTGACCAACATTGCCATTTTTACAGAGTTTGGCTTACTCAAAAGCTTCAATTTTGACCAATTTCAGACATAGAAATGACTTTAAACACACTTATTTTAGTTGAAAAGGTCATAATTCACATCCAACAGTCATTTGGAGTCAAAAGATTAAATGTTAAAATTTCATCCATATTGACCATTTTGGAATCGTTCGACTGGTCCGGAGTCATCGTTTTTCATCAGAAAATGGATTTTTGGGACGGTACCAAAAATTATTCAAAATGTCAAATGGATCGTGCCTCATGTTGAATAACCACTTTTTAACCCCTCAGAGTGACCAACATTGCCATTTTTACAGAGTTTGGCTTACTCAAAAGCTTCAATGTTGACCAATTTCAGGCACAGAAATGACTTTAAACACACTTATTTTTGTTGAAAAGGTCATAATTCACATCCAACAGTCATTTGGAGTCAACAGATTAAATGTTAAAATGTCATCCATATTGACCATTTTGGAAACGTTCGACAGGTCCGGAGTCATCGTTTTTCATCAAAAAATTGATTTTTGGGACTGTACCAAAAATGATTCAAAATGTCAAACGGATCGTGCCTCATGTTGAATAACCACTTTTTAACCCCTCAGAGTGACCAACATTGCCATTTTTACAGAGTTTTGCTTACTCAAAAGCTTCAATTTTGACCAATTTCAGGCACAGAAATGACTTTAAACATACTTATTTTAGTTGAAAAGGTCATAATTCACATCCAACAGTCATTTGGAGTCAAAAGATTAAATGTTAAAATTTCATCCATATTGACCATTTTGGAATCGTTCGACAGGTCCGGAGTCATCGTTTTTCATCAGAAAATGGATTTTTGGGACTGTACCAAAAATTATTCAAAATGTCAAATGGATCGTGCCTCATGTTGAATAACTACTTTTTAACCCCTCAGAGTGACCAAAATGGCCATTTTTACAGAGTTTTGCTTACTCAAAAGCTTCAATTTTGACAAATTTCAGGGACATAAATGACTTTAAACACACTGATTTTAGTTGAAAAAGTCATAATTCACATCCAACAGTCATTTAGAGTCAAAAGATTAAATGTTAAAATTTCATCCATATTGACCATTTTGGAAACGTTCGACAGGTCCGGAGTCATCGTTTTTCATCAAAAAATTGATTTTTGGGACTGTACCAAAAATGATTCAAAATGTCAAATGGATCGTGCCTCATGTTGAATAACCACTTTTTAACCCCTCAGAGTGACCAACATTGCCATTTTTACAGAGTTTTGCTTACTCAAAAGCTTCAATTTTGACCAATTTAAGGGACAAAAATGACTTTAAACACACTTATGTTAGTTGAAAAGGTCATAATTCACATCCAACAGTCATTTGGAGTCAAAAGATCAAATGTTAAAATTTCATCCATATTGACCATTTTGGAATCGTTCGACTGGTCCGGAGTCATCGTTTTTCATCAGAAAATGGATTTTTGGGACTGTACCAAAAATGATTCAAAATGTCAAATGGATCGTGCCTCATGTTGAATAACCACTTTTTAACCCCTCAGAGTGACCAACATTGCCATTTTTACAGAGTTTTGCTTACTCAAAAGCTTCAATTTTGACCAATTTCAGGCACATAAATGACTTTAAACACACTCATTTTAGTTGATAAGTCATAATTCCCATCCAACAGTCATTTGGAGTCAAAAGATTAAATGTTAAAATTTTATCCATATTGACCATTTTGGGAACGTTAGACAGGTCCGGAGTCATCGTTTTTCATCAGAAAATGGATTTTTGGGACTGTACCAAAAATGATTCAAAATGTCAAATGGATCGTGCCTCATGTTGAATAACCACTTTGTAACCCCTCAGAGTGACCAACATTGCCATTTTTACAGAGTTTTGCTTACTCAAAAGCTTCAATTTTGACCAATTTCAGACATAGAAATGACTTTAAACACACTTATTTTAGTTGAAAAGGTCATAATTCACATCCAACAGTCATTTGGAGTCAAAAGATTAAATGTTCAAATTTCATCCATATTTACCATTTTGGGAACGTTCGACAGGTCCGGAGTCATCGTTTTTCATCAGAAAATGGATTTTTAGGACTGTTCCAAAAATGATTCAAAATGTCCATTGGATTGTGCCTCATGTTGAATAACCACTTTTTAACCCCTCAGAGTGACCAAAATGGCCATTTTTACAGAGTTTTGCTTACTCAAAAGCTTCAATTTTGACCAATTTCAGGCACATAAATGACTATAAACACACTTATTTTAGTTGAAAAAGTCATAATTCACATCCAACAGTCATTTAGAGTCAAAAGATTAAATGTTAAAATTTCATCCATATTGACCATTTTGGAATCGTTCGAAAGGTCCGGAGTCATCGTTTTTCATCAGAAAATGGATTTTTGGGACTGTACCAAAAATGATTCAAAATGTCAAATGGATCGTGCCTCGTGTTGAATAACCACTTTTTAACCCCTCAGAGTGACCAACATTGCCATTTTACAGAGTTTTGCTTACTCAAAAGCTTCAATTTTGACCAATTTCAGGCACAAAAATGACTTTAAACACACTTATGTTAGTTGAAAAGGTCATAATTCACATCCAACAGTCATTTGGAGTCAAAAGATTAAATGTTAAAATTTCATCCATATTGACCATTTTGGAATCGTTCGACTGGTCCGGAGTCATCGTTTTTCATCAGAAAATGGATTTTTGGGACTGTACCAAAAATGATTCAAAATGTCAAACGGATCGTGCCTCATGTTGAATAACCACTTTTTAACCCCTCAGAGTGACCAACATTGCCATTTTTACAGAGTTTTTGCTTATTCAAAAGCTTTAATTTTGACCAATTTCAGGCACATAAATGACTTTAAACACACTTATTTTAGTTGAAAAAGTCATAATTCCCATCCAACAGTCATTTGGAGTCAAAAGATTAAATGTTAACATTTCATCCATATTGACCATTTTGGAAACGTTCGACAGGTCCGGAGTCATCGTTTTTCATCAAAAAATTGATTTTTGGGACTGTACCAAAAATGATTCAAAATGTGAAACGGATCGTGCCTCATGTTGAATAACCACTTTTTAACCCCTCAGAGTGACCAACATTGCCATTTTTACAGAGTTTTGCTTACTCAAAAGGTTCAATTTTGACCAATTTCAGGCACAGAAATGACTTTAAACATACTTATTTTAGTTGAAAAGGTCATAATTCACATCCAACAGTCATTTGGAGTCAAAAGATTAAATGTTAAAATTTCATCCATATTGACCATTTTGGAATCGTTCGACAGGTCCGGAGTCATCGTTTTTCATCAGAAAATGGATTTTTGGGACTGTACCAAAAATTATTCAAAATGTCAAATGGATCGTGCCTCATGTTGAATAACCACTTTTTAACCCCTCAGAGTGACCAAAATGGCCATTTTTACAGAGTTTTGCTTACTCAAAAGCTTCAATTTTGACAAATTTCAGGGACATAAATGACTTTAAACACACTGATTTTAGTTGAAAAAGTCATAATTCACATCCAACAGTCATTTAGAGTCAAAAGATTAAATGTTAAAATTTCATCCATATTGACCATTTTGGAAACGTTCGACAGGTCCGGAGTCATCGTTTTTCATCAAAAAATTGATTTTTGGGACTGTACCAAAAATGATTCAAAATGTCAAATGGATCGTGCCTCATGTTGAATAACCACTTTTTAACCCCTCAGAGTGACCAACATTGCCATTTTTACAGAGTTTTGCTTACTCAAAAGCTTCAATTTTGACCAATTTCAGGCACAAAAATGACTTTAAACACACTTATGTTAGTTGAAAAGGTCATAATTCACATCCAACAGTCATTTGGAGTCAAAAGATTAAATGTTAAAATTTCATCCATATTGACCATTTTGGAATTGTTCGACTGGTCCGGAGTCATCGTTTTTCATCAGAAAATGGATTTTTGGGACTGTACCAAAAATTATTCAAAATGTCAAATGGATCGTGCCTCATGTTGAATAACCACTTTTTAACCCCTCAGAGTGACCAAAATGGCAATTTTTACAGAGTTTTGCTTACTCAAAAGCTGCAATTTTGACCAATTTCAGGCACATAAATGACTTTAAACACACTTATTTTAGTTGAAAAAGTCATAATTCCCATCCAACAGTCATTTGGAGTCAAAAAATTAAATGTTAAAATTTCATCCATATTGACCATTTTGGGAACGTTCGACAGGTCCGGAGTCATCGTTTTTCATCAGAAAATGGATTTTTGGGACTGTACCAAAAATGATTCAAAATGTCAAATGGATCGTGCCTCATGTTGAATAACCACTTTTTAACCCCTCAGAGTGACCCAAATGGCCATTTTTACAGAGTTTTGCTTACTCAAAAGCTTCAATTTTGACCAATTTCAGGGACATAAATGACTTTAAACACACTTATTTTAGTTGAAAAAGTCATAATTCATATCCAACAGTCATTTAGAGTCAAAAGATTAAATGTTAAAATTTCATCCATATTGACCATTTTGGAAACGTTTGACAGGTCCGGAGTCATCGTTTTTCATCAGAAAATGGTTTTTTGGGACTGTACCAAAAATGATTCAAAATGTCATATGGATCGTGCCTCATGTTGAATAACCACTTTTTAACCCCTCAGAGTGACCAACATTGCCATTTTTACAGAGTTTTTGCTTATTCAAAAGCTTTAATGTTGACCAATTTCAGGCACATAAATGACTTTAAACACACTTATTTTAGTTGAAAAAGTCATAATTCACATCCAACAGTCATTTGGAGTCAAAAGATTAAATGTTAAAATTTCATCCATATTGACCATTTTGGAATCGTTCGACTGGTCCGGAGTCATCGTTTTTCATCAGAAAATGGATTTTTTGGACTGTACCAAAAATGATTCAAAATGTCAAATGGATCGTGCCTCATGTTGAATAACCACTTTTTAACCCCTCAGAGTGACCAACATTGCCATTTTTACAGAGTTTTGCTTACTCAAAAGCTTCAATTTTGACCAATTTCAGGCACATAAATGACTTTAAACACACTCATTTTAGTTGAAAAAGTCATAATTCCCATCCAACAGTCATTTGGAGTCAAAAGATTAAATGTTAAAATTTCATCCATATTGACCATTTTGGGAACGTTAGACAGGTCCGGAGTCATCGTTTTTCATCAGAAAATGGATTTTTGGGACTGTACCAAAAATTATTCAAAATGTCAAATGGATCGTGCCTCATGTTGAATAACCACTTTGTAACCCCTCAGAGTGACCAACATTGCCATTTTTAGAGAGTTTGGCTTACTCAAAAGCTTCAATTTTGACCAATTTCAGGCACAGAAATGACTTTAAACATACTTATTTTAGTTGAAAAGGTCATAATTCACATCCAACAGTCATTTGGAGTCAAAAGATTAAATGTTAAAATTTCATCCATATTGACCATTTTGGAATCGTTCGACAGGTCCGGAGTCATCGTTTTTCATCAGAAAATGGATTTTTGGGACTGTACCAAAAATTATTCAAAATGTCAAATGGATCGTGCCTCATGTTGAATAACCACTTTTTAACCCCTCAGAGTGACCAAAATGGCCATTTTTACAGAGTTTTGCTTACTCAAAAGCTTCAATTTTGACAAATTTCAGGGACATAAATGACTTTAAACACACTGATTTTAGTTGAAAAAGTCATAATTCACATCCAACAGTCATTTAGAGTCAAAAGATTAAATGTTAAAATTTCATCCATATTGACCATTTTGGAAACGTTCGACAGGTCCGGAGTCATCGTTTTTCATCAAAAAATTGTTTTTTGGGACTGTACCAAAAATGATTCAAAATGTCAAATGGATCGTGCCTCATGTTGAATAACCACTTTTTAACCCCTCAGAGTGACCAACATTGCCATTTTTACAGAGTTTTGCTTACTCAAAAGCTTCAATTTTGACCAATTTCAGGCACAAAAATGACTTTAAACACACTTATGTTAGTTGAAAAGGTCATAATTCACATCCAACAGTCATTTGGAGTCAAAAGATTAAATGTTAAAATTTCATCCATATTGACCATTTTGGAATCGTTCGACTGGTCCGGAGTCATCGTTTTTCATCAGAAAATGGATTTTTGGGACTGTACCAAAAATGATTCAAAATGTCAAATGGATCGTGCCTCATGTTGAATAACCACTTTTTAGCCCCTCAGAGTGACCAACATTGCCATTTTTACAGAGTTTTGCTTACTCAAAAGCTTCAATTTTGACCAATTTCAGGCACATAAATGACTTTAAACACACTCATTTTAGTTGAAAAAGTCATAATTCCCATCCAACAGTCATTTGGAGTCAAAAGATTAAATGTTAAAATTTCATCCATATTGACCATTTTGGGAACGTTCGACAGGTCCGGAGTCATCGTTTTTCATCAGAAAATGGATTTTTGGGACTGTACCAAAAATGATTCAAAATGTCAAATGGATCGTGCCTCATGTTGAATAACCACTTTGTAACCCCTCAGAGTGACCAACATTGCCATTTTTAGAGAGTTTGGCTTACTCAAAAGCTTCAATGTTGACCAATTTCAGGCACAGAAATGACTTTAAACACACTTATTTTTGTTGAAAAGGTCATAATTCACATCCAACAGTCATTTGGAGTCAAGAGATTAAATGTTAAAATGTCATCCATATTGACCATTTTGGAAACGTTCGACAGGTCCGGAGTCATCGTTTTTCATCAAAAAATTGATTTTTGGGACTGTACCAAAAATGATTCAAAATGTCAAACGGATCGTGCCTCATGTTGAATAACCACTTTTTAACCCCTCAGAGTGACCAACATTGCCATTTTTACAGAGTTTTGCTTACTCAAAAGCTTCAATTTTGACCAATTTCAGGCACAGAAATGACTTTAAACATACTTATTTTAGTTGAAAAGGTCATAATTCACATCCAACAGTCATTTGGAGTCAAAAGATTAAATGTTAAAATTTCATCCATATTGACCATTTTGGAATCGTTCGACAGGTCCGGAGTCATCGTTTTTCATCAGAAAATGGATTTTTGGGACTGTACCAAAAATTATTCAAAATGTCAAATGGATCGTGCCTCATGTTGAATAACCACTTTTTAACCCCTCAGAGTGACCAACATTGCCATTTTTACAGAGTTTTGCTTACTCAAAAGCTTCAATTTTGACCAATTTCAGGCACATAAATGACTTTAAACACACTCATTTTAGTTGAAAAAGTCATAATTCCCATCCAACAGTCATTTGGAGTCAAAAGATTAAATGTTAAAATTTCATCCATATTGACCATTTTGGGAACGTTAGACAGGTCCGGAGTCATCGTTTTTCATCAGAAAATGGATTTTTGGGACTGTACCAAAAATTATTCAAAATGTCAAATGGATCGTGCCTCATGTTGAATAACCACTTTGTAACCCCTCAGAGTGACCAACATTGCCATTTTTAGAGAGTTTGGCTTACTCAAAAGCTTCAATTTTGACCAATTTCAGGCACAGAAATGACTTTAAACATACTTATTTTAGTTGAAAAGGTCATAATTCACATCCAACAGTCATTTGGAGTCAAAAGATTAAATGTTAAAATTTCATCCATATTGACCATTTTGGAATCGTTCGACAGGTCCGGAGTCATCGTTTTTCATCAGAAAATGGATTTTTGGGACTGTACCAAAAATTATTCAAAATGTCAAATGGATCGTGCCTCATGTTGAATAACCACTTTTTAACCCCTCAGAGTGACCAAAATGGCCATTTTTACAGAGTTTTGCTTACTCAAAAGCTTCAATTTTGACAAATTTCAGGGACATAAATGACTTTAAACACACTGATTTTAGTTGAAAAAGTCATAATTCACATCCAACAGTCATTTAGAGTCAAAAGATTAAATGTTAAAATTTCATCCATATTGACCATTTTGGAAACGTTCGACAGGTCCGGAGTCATCGTTTTTCATCAAAAAATTGATTTTTGGGACTGTACCAAAAATGATTCAAAATGTCAAATGGATCGTGCCTCATGTTGAATAACCACTTTTTAACCCCTCAGAGTGACCAACATTGCCATTTTTAGAGAGTTTGGCTTACTCAAAAGCTTCAATGTTGACCAATTTCAGGCACAGAAATGACTTTAAACACACTTATTTTTGTTGAAAAGGTCATAATTCACATCCAACAGTCATTTGGAGTCAACAGATTAAATGTTAAAATGTGATCCATATTGACCATTTTGGAAACGTTCGACAGGTCCGGAGTCATCGTTTTTCATCAAAAAATTGATTTTTGGGACTGTACCAAAAATGATTCAAAATGTCAAACGGATCGTGCCTCATGTTGAATAACCACTTTTTAACCCCTCAGAGTGACCAACATTGCCCTTTTTACAGAGTTTTGCTTACTCAAAAGCTTCAATTTTGACCAATTTCAGGCACAGAAATGACTTTAAACACACTTATTTTTGTTGAAAAGGTCATAATTCACATCCAACAGTCATTTGGAGTCAAAAGATTAAATGTAAAAATTTCATCCATATTGACCATTTTGGAATTGTTCGACTGGTCCGGAGTCATCGTTTTTCATCAGAAAATGGATTTTTGGGACTGTACCAAAAATTATTCAAAATGTCAAATGGATCGTGCCTCATGTTGAATAACCACTTTTTAACCCCTCAGAGTGACCAAAATGGCAATTTTTACAGAGTTTTGCTTACTCAAAAGCTTCAATTTTGACCAATTTCAGGCACATAAATGACTTTAAACACACTTATTTTAGTTGAAAAAGTCATAATTCCCATCCAACAGTCATTTGGAGTCAAAAAATTAAATGTTAAAATTTCATCCATATTGACCATTTTGGGAACGTTCGACAGGTCCGGAGTCATCGTTTTTCATCAGAAAATGGATTTTTGGGACTGTACCAAAAATGATTCAAAATGTCAAATGGATCGTGCCTCATGTTGAATAACCACTTTTTAACCCCTCAGAGTGACCCAAATGGCCATTTTTACAGAGTTTTGCTTACTCAAAAGCTTCAATTTTGACCAATTTCAGGGACATAAATGACTTTAAACACACTTATTTTAGTTGAAAAAGTCATAATTCACATCCAACAGTCATTTAGAGTCAAAAGATTAAATGTTAAAATTTCATCCATATTGACCATTTTGGAAACGCTTGACAGGTCCGGAGTCATCGTTTTTCATCAGAAAATGGATTTTTGGGACTGTACCAAAAATGATTCAAAATGTCATATGGATCGTGCCTCATGTTGAATAACCACTTTTTAACCCCTCAGAGTGACCAACATTGCCATTTTTACAGAGTTTTTGCTTATTCAAAAGCTTTAATGTTGACCAATTTCAGGCACATAAATGACTTTAAACACACTTATTTTAGTTGAAAAAGTCATAATTCACATCCAACAGTCATTTGGAGTCAAAAGATTAAATGTTAAAATTTCATCCATATTGACCATTTTGGGAACGTTCGGCAGGTCCGGAGTCATCGTTTTTCATCAGAAAATGGATTTTTTGGACTGTACCAAAAATGATTCAAAATGTCAAATGGATCGTGCCTCATGTTGAATAACCACTTTTTAACCCCTCAGAGTGACCAACATTGCCATTTTTAGAGAGTTTGGCTTACTCAAAAGCTTCAATGTTGACCAATTTCAGGCACAGAAATGACTTTAAACACACTTATTTTTGTTGAAAAGGTCATAATTCACATCCAACAGTCATTTGGAGTCAACAGATTAAATGTTAAAATGTGATCCATATTGACCATTTTGGAAACGTTCGACAGGTCCGGAGTCATCGTTTTTCATCAAAAAATGGATTTTTGGGACTGTACCAAAAATGATTCAAAATGTCAAACGGATCGTGCCTCATGTTGAATAACCACTTTTTAACCCCTCAGAGTGACCAACATTGCCCTTTTTACAGAGTTTTGCTTACTCAACAGCTTCAATTTTGACCAATTTCAGGCACAGAAATGACTTTAAACACACTTATTTTTGTTGAAAAGGTCATAATTCACATCCAACAGTCATTTGGAGTCAAAAGATTAAATGTTAAAATTTCATCCATATTGACCATTTTGGAATCGTTCGACTGGTCCGGAGTCATCGTTTTTCATCAGAAAATGGATTTTTGGGTCTGTACCAAAAATGATTCAAAATGTCAAATGGATCGTGCCTCATGTTGAATAACCACTTTTTAACCCCTCAGAGTGACCAACATTGCCATTTTTACAGAGTTTTGCTTACTCAAAAGCTTCAATTTTGACCAATTTCAGGCACAAAAATGACTTTAAACACACTTATGTTAGTTGAAAAGGTCATAATTCACATCCAACAGTCATTTGGAGTCAAAAGATTAAATGTTAAAATTTCATCCATATTGACCATTTTGGAATCGTTCGACTGGTCCGGAGTCATCGTTTTTCATCAGAAAATGGATTTTTGGGTCTGTACCAAAAATGATTCAAAATGTCAAATGGATCGTGCCTCATGTTGAATAACCACTTTTTAACCCCTCAGAGTGACCAACATTGCCATTTTTACAGAGTTTTGCTTACTCAAAAGCTTCAATTTTGACCAATTTCAGGCACAAAAATGACTTTAAACACACTTATTTTTGTTGAAAAGGTCATAATTCACATCCAACAGTCATTTGGAGTCAAAAGATTAAATGTTAAAATTTCATCCATATTGACCATTTTGGGAACGTTCGACAGGTCCGGAGTCATCGTTTTTCATCAGAAAATGGATTTTTGGGACTGTACCAAAAATGATTCAAAATGTCAAATGGATCGTGCCTCATGTTGAATAACCACTTTTTAACCCCTCAGAGTGACCCAAATGGCCATTTTTACAGAGTTTTGCTTACTCAAAAGCTTCAATTTTGACCAATTTCAGGGACATAAATGACTTTAAACACACTTATTTTAGTTGAAAAAGTCATAATTCACATCCAACAGTCATTTAGAGTCAAAAGATTAAATGTTAAAATTTCATCCATATTGACCATTTTGGAAACGCTTGACAGGTCCGGAGTCATCGTTTTTCATCAGAAAATGGATTTTTGGGACTGTACCAAAAATGATTCAAAATGTCATATGGATCGTGCCTCATGTTGAATAACCACTTTTTAACCCCTCAGAGTGACCAACATTGCCATTTTTACAGAGTTTTTGCTTATTCAAAAGCTTTAATGTTGACCAATTTCAGGCACATAAATGACTTTAAACACACTTATTTTAGTTGAAAAAGTCATAATTCACATCCAACAGTCATTTGGAGTCAAAAGATTAAATGTTAAAATTTCATCCATATTGACCATTTTGGGAACGTTCGGCAGGTCCGGAGTCATCGTTTTTCATCAGAAAATGGATTTTTTGGACTGTACCAAAAATGATTCAAAATGTCAAATGGATCGTGCCTCATGTTGAATAACCACTTTTTAACCCCTCAGAGTGACCAACATTGCCATTTTTAGAGAGTTTGGCTTACTCAAAAGCTTCAATGTTGACCAATTTCAGGCACAGAAATGACTTTAAACACACTTATTTTTGTTGAAAAGGTCATAATTCACATCCAACAGTCATTTGGAGTCAAAAGATTAAATGTTAACATTTCATCCATATTGACCATTTTGGAAACGTTCGACAGGTCCGGAGTCATCGTTTTTCATCAAAAAATGGATTTTTGGGACTGTACCAAAAATGATTCAAAATGTCAAACGGATCGTGCCTCATGTTGAATAACCACTTTTTAACCCCTCAGAGTGACCAACATTGCCCTTTTTACAGAGTTTTGCTTACTCAACAGCTTCAATTTTGACCAATTTCAGGCACAGAAATGACTTTAAACACACTTATTTTTGTTGAAAAGGTCATAATTCACATCCAACAGTCATTTGGAGTCAAAAGATTAAATGTTAAAATTTCATCCATATTGACCATTTTGGAATCGTTCGACTGGTCCGGAGTCATCGTTTTTCATCAGAAAATGGATTTTTGGGTCTGTACCAAAAATGATTCAAAATGTCAAATGGATCGTGCCTCATGTTGAATAACCACTTTTTAACCCCTCAGAGTGACCAACATTGCCATTTTTACAGAGTTTTGCTTACTCAAAAGCTTCAATTTTGACCAATTTCAGGCACATAAATGACTTTAAACACACTCATTTTAGTTGAAAAAGTCATAATTCCCATCCAACAGTCATTTGGAGTCAAAAGATTAAATGTTAAAATTTCATCCATATTGACCATTTTGGGAACGTTAGACAGGTCCGGAGTCATCGTTTTTCATCAGAAAATGGATTTTTGGGACTGTACCAAAAATTATTCAAAATGTCAAATGGATCGTGCCTCATGTTGAATAACCACTTTGTAACCCCTCAGAGTGACCAACATTGCCATTTTTAGAGAGTTTGGCTTACTCAAAAGCTTCAATGTTGACCAATTTCAGGCACAAAAATGACTTTAAACACACTTATGTTAGTTGAAAAGGTCATAATTCCCATCCAACAGTCAATTTGGAGTCAAAAGATTAAATGTTAACATTTCATCCATATTGACCATTTTGGGAACGTTCGACAGGTCCGGAGTCATCGTTTTTCATCAGAAAATGGATTTTTGGGACTGTACCAAAAATGATTCAAAATGTCAAATTGATCGTGCCTCATGTTGAATGACCACTTTTTAACCCCTCAGAGTGACCAAAATTGCCATTTTTACAGAGTTTTTGCTTATTCAAAAGCTTTAATTTTGACCAATTTCAGGCACATAAATGACTTTAAACACACTTATTTTAGTTGAAAAAGTCATAATTCCCATCCAACAGTCATTTGGAGTCAAAAGATTGAATGTTAAAATTTCATCCATATTGACCATTTTGGAAACGCTTGACAGGTCCGGAGTCATCGTTTTTCATCAGAAAATGGATTTTTGGGACTGTACCAAAAATGATTCAAAATGTCATATGGATCGTGCCTCATGTTGAATAACCACTTTTTAACCCCTCAGAGTGACCAACATTGCCATTTTTACAGAGTTTTTGCTTATTCAAAAGCTTTAATGTTGACCAATTTCAGGCACATAAATGACTTTAAACACACTTATTTTAGTTGAAAAAGTCATAATTCACATCCAACAGTCATTTGGAGTCAAAAGATTAAATGTTAAAATTTCATCCATATTGACCATTTTGGGAACGTTCGGCAGGTCCGGAGTCATCGTTTTTCATCAGAAAATGGATTTTTTGGACTGTACCAAAAATGATTCAAAATGTCAAATGGATCGTGCCTCATGTTGAATAACCACTTTTTAACCCCTCAGAGTGACCAACATTGCCATTTTTAGAGAGTTTGGCTTACTCAAAAGCTTCAATGTTGACCAATTTCAGGCACAGAAATGACTTTAAACACACTTATTTTTGTTGAAAAGGTCATAATTCACATCCAACAGTCATTTGGAGTCAACAGATTAAATGTTAAAATGTGATCCATATTGACCATTTTGGAAACGTTCGACAGGTCCGGAGTCATCGTTTTTCATCAAAAAATGGATTTTTGGGACTGTACCAAAAATGATTCAAAATGTCAAACGGATCGTGCCTCATGTTGAATAACCACTTTTTAACCCCTCAGAGTGACCAACATTGCCCTTTTTACAGAGTTTTGCTTACTCAACAGCTTCAATTTTGACCAATTTCAGGCACAGAAATGACTTTAAACACACTTATTTTTGTTGAAAAGGTCATAATTCACATCCAACAGTCATTTGGAGTCAAAAGATTAAATGTTAAAATTTCATCCATATTGACCATTTTGGAATCGTTCGACTGGTCCGGAGTCATCGTTTTTCATCAGAAAATGGATTTTTGGGTCTGTACCAAAAATGATTCAAAATGTCAAATGGATCGTGCCTCATGTTGAATAACCACTTTTTAACCCCTCAGAGTGACCAACATTGCCATTTTTACAGAGTTTTGCTTACTCAAAAGCTTCAACTTTGACCAATTTCAGGCACATAAATGACTTTAAACACACTCATTTTAGTTGAAAAAGTCATAATTCCCATCCAACAGTCATTTGGAGTCAAAAGATTAAATGTTAAAATTTCATCCATATTGACCATTTTGGGAACGTTAGACAGGTCCGGAGTCATCGTTTTTCATCAGAAAATGGATTTTTGGGACTGTACCAAAAATTATTCAAAATGTCAAATGGATCGTGCCTCATGTTGAATAACCACTTTGTAACCCCTCAGAGTGACCAACATTGCCATTTTTAGAGAGTTTGGCTTACTCAAAAGCTTCAATGTTGACCAATTTCAGGCACAAAAATGACTTTAAACACACTTATGTTAGTTGAAAAGGTCATAATTCCCATCCAACAGTCATTTGGAGTCAAAAGATTAAATGTTAACATTTCATCCATATTGACCATTTTGGGAACGTTCGACAGGTCCGGAGTCATCGTTTTTCATCAGAAAATGGATTTTTGGGACTGTACCAAAAATGATTCAAAATGTCAAATTGATCGTGCCTCATGTTGAATGACCACTTTTTAACCCCTCAGAGTGACCAAAATTGCCATTTTTACAGAGTTTTTGCTTATTCAAAAGCTTTAATTTTGACCAATTTCAGGCACATAAATGACTTTAAACACACTTATTTTAGTTGAAAAAGTCATAATTCCCATCCAACAGTCATTTGGAGTCAAAAGATTGAATGTTAAAATGTCATCCATATTGACCATTTTGGAAACGTTCGACAGGTCTGGAGTCATCGTTTTTCATCAGAAAATTGATTTTTGGGACTGTACCAAAAATGATTCAAAATGTCAAATGGATCGTGCCTCATGTTGAATAACCACTTTTTAACCCCTCAGAGTGACCAACATTGCCATTTTTAGAGAGTTTGGCTTACTCAAAAGCTTCAATGTTGACCAATTTCAGGCACAGAAATGACTTTAAACACACTTATTTTTGTTGAAAAGGTCATAATTCACATCCAACAGTCATTTGGAGTCAACAGATTAAATGTTAAAATGTCATCCATATTGACCATTTTGGAAACGTTCGACAGGTCCGGAGTCATCGTTTTTCATCAAAAAATGGATTTTTGGGACTGTACCAAAAATGATTCAAAATGTCAAATGGATCGTGCCTCATGTTGAATAACCACTTTTTAACCCCTCAGAGTGACCAAAATGGCCATTTTTACAGAGTTTTGCTTACTCAAAAGCTTCAATTTTGACCAATTGCAGGCACATAAATGACTTTAAACACACTTATTTTAGTTGAAAAGGTCATAATTCACATCCAACAGTCATTTGGAGTCAAAAGATTAAAAGTTAAAATTTCATCCATATTGACCATTTTGGAATCGTTCGACTGGTCCGGAGTCATCGTTTTTCATCAGAAAATGGATTTTTGGGACGGTACCAAAAATTATTCAAAATGTCAAATGGATCGTGCCTCATGTTGAATAACCACTTTTTAGCCCCTCAGAGTGACCAAAATGGCAATTTTTACAGAGTTTTGCTTACTCAAAAGCTTCAATTTTGACCAATTTCAGGCACAGAAATGACTTTAAACACACTTATTTTAGTTGAAAAAGTCATAATTCCCATCCAACAGTCATTTGGAGTCAAAAGATTAAATGTTAAAATTTCATCCATATTGACCATTTTGGAAACGTTCGACAGGTCCGGAGTCATCGTTTTTCATCAAAAAATTGATTTTTGGGACTGTACCAAAAATGATTCAAAATGTCAAATGGATCGTGCCTCATGTTGAATAACCACTTTTTAACCCCTCAGAGTGACCAACATTGCCATTTTTACAGAGTTTTGCTTACTCAAAAGCTTCAATTTTGACCAATTTAAGGGACAAAAATGACTTTAAACACACTTATGTTAGTTGAAAAGGTCATAATTCACATCCAACAGTCATTTGGAGTCAAAAGATCAAATGTTAAAATTTCATCCATATTGACCATTTTGGAATCGTTCGACTGGTCCGGAGTCATCGTTTTTCATCAGAAAATGGATTTTTGGGACTGTACCAAAAATGATTCAAAATGTCAAATGGATCGTGCCTCATGTTGAATAACCACTTTTTAACCCCTCAGAGTGACCAACATTGCCATTTTTACAGAGTTTTGCTTACTCAAAAGCTTCAATTTTGACCAATTTCAGGCACATAAATGACTTTAAACACACTCATTTTAGTTGATAAGTCATAATTCCCATCCAACAGTCATTTGGAGTCAAAAGATTAAATGTTAAAATTTTATCCATATTGACCATTTTGGGAACGTTAGACAGGTCCGGAGTCATCGTTTTTCATCAGAAAATGGATTTTTGGGACTGTACCAAAAATGATTCAAAATGTCAAATGGATCGTGCCTCATGTTGAATAACCACTTTGTAACCCCTCAGAGTGACCAACATTGCCATTTTTACAGAGTTTTGCTTACTCAAAAGCTTCAATTTTGACCAATTTCAGACATAGAAATGACTTTAAACACACTTATTTTAGTTGAAAAGGTCATAATTCACATCCAACAGTCATTTGGAGTCAAAAGATTAAATGTTCAAATTTCATCCATATTTACCATTTTGGGAACGTTCGACAGGTCCGGAGTCATCGTTTTTCATCAGAAAATGGATTTTTAGGACTGTTCCAAAAATGATTCAAAATGTCCATTGGATTGTGCCTCATGTTGAATAACCACTTTTTAACCCCTCAGAGTGACCAAAATGGCCATTTTTACAGAGTTTTGCTTACTCAAAAGCTTCAATTTTGACCAATTTCAGGCACATAAATGACTATAAACACACTTATTTTAGTTGAAAAAGTCATAATTCACATCCAACAGTCATTTAGAGTCAAAAGATTAAATGTTAAAATTTCATCCATATTGACCATTTTGGAATCGTTCGAAAGGTCCGGAGTCATCGTTTTTCATCAGAAAATGGATTTTTGGGACTGTACCAAAAATGATTCAAAATGTCAAATGGATCGTGCCTCGTGTTGAATAACCACTTTTTAACCCCTCAGAGTGACCAACATTGCCATTTTACAGAGTTTTGCTTACTCAAAAGCTTCAATTTTGACCAATTTCAGGCACAAAAATGACTTTAAACACACTTATGTTAGTTGAAAAGGTCATAATTCACATCCAACAGTCATTTGGAGTCAAAAGATTAAATGTTAAAATTTCATCCATATTGACCATTTTGGAATCGTTCGACTGGTCCGGAGTCATCGTTTTTCATCAGAAAATGGATTTTTGGGACTGTACCAAAAATGATTCAAAATGTCAAACGGATCGTGCCTCATGTTGAATAACCACTTTTTAACCCCTCAGAGTGACCAACATTGCCATTTTTACAGAGTTTTTGCTTATTCAAAAGCTTTAATTTTGACCAATTTCAGGCACATAAATGACTTTAAACACACTTATTTTAGTTGAAAAAGTCATAATTCCCATCCAACAGTCATTTGGAGTCAAAAGATTAAATGTTAACATTTCATCCATATTGACCATTTTGGAAACGTTCGACAGGTCCGGAGTCATCGTTTTTCATCAAAAAATTGATTTTTGGGACTGTACCAAAAATGATTCAAAATGTGAAACGGATCGTGCCTCATGTTGAATAACCACTTTTTAACCCCTCAGAGTGACCAACATTGCCATTTTTACAGAGTTTTGCTTACTCAAAAGGTTCAATTTTGACCAATTTCAGGCACAGAAATGACTTTAAACATACTTATTTTAGTTGAAAAGGTCATAATTCACATCCAACAGTCATTTGGAGTCAAAAGATTAAATGTTAAAATTTCATCCATATTGACCATTTTGGAATCGTTCGACAGGTCCGGAGTCATCGTTTTTCATCAGAAAATGGATTTTTGGGACTGTACCAAAAATTATTCAAAATGTCAAATGGATCGTGCCTCATGTTGAATAACCACTTTTTAACCCCTCAGAGTGACCAAAATGGCCATTTTTACAGAGTTTTGCTTACTCAAAAGCTTCAATTTTGACAAATTTCAGGGACATAAATGACTTTAAACACACTGATTTTAGTTGAAAAAGTCATAATTCACATCCAACAGTCATTTAGAGTCAAAAGATTAAATGTTAAAATTTCATCCATATTGACCATTTTGGAAACGTTCGACAGGTCCGGAGTCATCGTTTTTCATCAAAAAATTGATTTTTGGGACTGTACCAAAAATGATTCAAAATGTCAAATGGATCGTGCCTCATGTTGAATAACCACTTTTTAACCCCTCAGAGTGACCAACATTGCCATTTTTACAGAGTTTTGCTTACTCAAAAGCTTCAATTTTGACCAATTTCAGGCACAAAAATGACTTTAAACACACTTATGTTAGTTGAAAAGGTCATAATTCACATCCAACAGTCATTTGGAGTCAAAAGATTAAATGTTAAAATTTCATCCATATTGACCATTTTGGAATTGTTCGACTGGTCCGGAGTCATCGTTTTTCATCAGAAAATGGATTTTTGGGACTGTACCAAAAATTATTCAAAATGTCAAATGGATCGTGCCTCATGTTGAATAACCACTTTTTAACCCCTCAGAGTGACCAAAATGGCAATTTTTACAGAGTTTTGCTTACTCAAAAGCTGCAATTTTGACCAATTTCAGGCACATAAATGACTTTAAACACACTTATTTTAGTTGAAAAAGTCATAATTCCCATCCAACAGTCATTTGGAGTCAAAAAATTAAATGTTAAAATTTCATCCATATTGACCATTTTGGGAACGTTCGACAGGTCCGGAGTCATCGTTTTTCATCAGAAAATGGATTTTTGGGACTGTACCAAAAATGATTCAAAATGTCAAATGGATCGTGCCTCATGTTGAATAACCACTTTTTAACCCCTCAGAGTGACCCAAATGGCCATTTTTACAGAGTTTTGCTTACTCAAAAGCTTCAATTTTGACCAATTTCAGGGACATAAATGACTTTAAACACACTTATTTTAGTTGAAAAAGTCATAATTCATATCCAACAGTCATTTAGAGTCAAAAGATTAAATGTTAAAATTTCATCCATATTGACCATTTTGGAAACGTTTGACAGGTCCGGAGTCATCGTTTTTCATCAGAAAATGGTTTTTTGGGACTGTACCAAAAATGATTCAAAATGTCATATGGATCGTGCCTCATGTTGAATAACCACTTTTTAACCCCTCAGAGTGACCAACATTGCCATTTTTACAGAGTTTTTGCTTATTCAAAAGCTTTAATGTTGACCAATTTCAGGCACATAAATGACTTTAAACACACTTATTTTAGTTGAAAAAGTCATAATTCACATCCAACAGTCATTTGGAGTCAAAAGATTAAATGTTAAAATTTCATCCATATTGACCATTTTGGGAACGTTCGGCAGGTCCGGAGTCATCGTTTTTCATCAGAAAATGGATTTTTTGGACTGTACCAAAAATGATTCAAAATGTCAAATGGATCGTGCCTCATGTTGAATAACCACTTTTTAACCCCTCAGAGTGACCAACATTGCCATTTTTAGAGAGTTTGGCTTACTCAAAAGCTTCAATGTTGACCAATTTCAGGCACAGAAATGACTTTAAACACACTTATTTTTGTTGAAAAGGTCATAATTCACATCCAACAGTCATTTGGAGTCAACAGATTAAATGTTAAAATGTGATCCATATTGACCATTTTGGAAACGTTCGACAGGTCCGGAGTCATCGTTTTTCATCAAAAAATGGATTTTTGGGACTGTACCAAAAATGATTCAAAATGTCAAACGGATCGTGCCTCATGTTGAATAACCACTTTTTAACCCCTCAGAGTGACCAACATTGCCCTTTTTACAGAGTTTTGCTTACTCAAAAGCTTCAATTTTGACCAATTTCAGGCACAGAAATGACTTTAAACACACTTATTTTTGTTGAAAAGGTCATAATTCACATCCAACAGTCATTTGGAGTCAAAAGATTAAATGTTAAAATTTCATCCATATTGACCATTTTGGAATCGTTCGACTGGTCCGGAGTCATCGTTTTTCATCAGAAAATGGATTTTTTGGACTGTACCAAAAATGATTCAAAATGTCAAATGGATCGTGCCTCATGTTGAATAACCACTTTTTAACCCCTCAGAGTGACCAACATTGCCATTTTTACAGAGTTTTGCTTACTCAAAAGCTTCAATTTTGACCAATTTCAGGCACATAAATGACTTTAAACACACTCATTTTAGTTGAAAAAGTCATAATTCCCATCCAACAGTCATTTGGAGTCAAAAGATTAAATGTTAAAATTTCATCCATATTGACCATTTTGGGAACGTTAGACAGGTCCGGAGTCATCGTTTTTCATCAGAAAATGGATTTTTGGGACTGTACCAAAAATTATTCAAAATGTCAAATGGATCGTGCCTCATGTTGAATAACCACTTTGTAACCCCTCAGAGTGACCAACATTGCCATTTTTAGAGAGTTTGGCTTACTCAAAAGCTTCAATTTTGACCAATTTCAGGCACAGAAATGACTTTAAACATACTTATTTTAGTTGAAAAGGTCATAATTCACATCCAACAGTCATTTGGAGTCAAAAGATTAAATGTTAAAATTTCATCCATATTGACCATTTTGGAATCGTTCGACAGGTCCGGAGTCATCGTTTTTCATCAGAAAATGGATTTTTGGGACTGTACCAAAAATTATTCAAAATGTCAAATGGATCGTGCCTCATGTTGAATAACCACTTTTTAACCCCTCAGAGTGACCAAAATGGCCATTTTTACAGAGTTTTGCTTACTCAAAAGCTTCAATTTTGACAAATTTCAGGGACATAAATGACTTTAAACACACTGATTTTAGTTGAAAAAGTCATAATTCACATCCAACAGTCATTTAGAGTCAAAAGATTAAATGTTAAAATTTCATCCATATTGACCATTTTGGAAACGTTCGACAGGTCCGGAGTCATCGTTTTTCATCAAAAAATTGTTTTTTGGGACTGTACCAAAAATGATTCAAAATGTCAAATGGATCGTGCCTCATGTTGAATAACCACTTTTTAACCCCTCAGAGTGACCAACATTGCCATTTTTACAGAGTTTTGCTTACTCAAAAGCTTCAATTTTGACCAATTTCAGGCACAAAAATGACTTTAAACACACTTATGTTAGTTGAAAAGGTCATAATTCACATCCAACAGTCATTTGGAGTCAAAAGATTAAATGTTAAAATTTCATCCATATTGACCATTTTGGAATCGTTCGACTGGTCCGGAGTCATCGTTTTTCATCAGAAAATGGATTTTTGGGACTGTACCAAAAATGATTCAAAATGTCAAATGGATCGTGCCTCATGTTGAATAACCACTTTTTAGCCCCTCAGAGTGACCAACATTGCCATTTTTACAGAGTTTTGCTTACTCAAAAGCTTCAATTTTGACCAATTTCAGGCACATAAATGACTTTAAACACACTCATTTTAGTTGAAAAAGTCATAATTCCCATCCAACAGTCATTTGGAGTCAAAAGATTAAATGTTAAAATTTCATCCATATTGACCATTTTGGGAACGTTCGACAGGTCCGGAGTCATCGTTTTTCATCAGAAAATGGATTTTTGGGACTGTACCAAAAATGATTCAAAATGTCAAATGGATCGTGCCTCATGTTGAATAACCACTTTGTAACCCCTCAGAGTGACCAACATTGCCATTTTTAGAGAGTTTGGCTTACTCAAAAGCTTCAATGTTGACCAATTTCAGGCACAGAAATGACTTTAAACACACTTATTTTTGTTGAAAAGGTCATAATTCACATCCAACAGTCATTTGGAGTCAAGAGATTAAATGTTAAAATGTCATCCATATTGACCATTTTGGAAACGTTCGACAGGTCCGGAGTCATCGTTTTTCATCAAAAAATTGATTTTTGGGACTGTACCAAAAATGATTCAAAATGTCAAACGGATCGTGCCTCATGTTGAATAACCACTTTTTAACCCCTCAGAGTGACCAACATTGCCATTTTTACAGAGTTTTGCTTACTCAAAAGCTTCAATTTTGACCAATTTCAGGCACAGAAATGACTTTAAACATACTTATTTTAGTTGAAAAGGTCATAATTCACATCCAACAGTCATTTGGAGTCAAAAGATTAAATGTTAAAATTTCATCCATATTGACCATTTTGGAATCGTTCGACAGGTCCGGAGTCATCGTTTTTCATCAGAAAATGGATTTTTGGGACTGTACCAAAAATTATTCAAAATGTCAAATGGATCGTGCCTCATGTTGAATAACCACTTTTTAACCCCTCAGAGTGACCAACATTGCCATTTTTACAGAGTTTTGCTTACTCAAAAGCTTCAATTTTGACCAATTTCAGGCACATAAATGACTTTAAACACACTCATTTTAGTTGAAAAAGTCATAATTCCCATCCAACAGTCATTTGGAGTCAAAAGATTAAATGTTAAAATTTCATCCATATTGACCATTTTGGGAACGTTAGACAGGTCCGGAGTCATCGTTTTTCATCAGAAAATGGATTTTTGGGACTGTACCAAAAATTATTCAAAATGTCAAATGGATCGTGCCTCATGTTGAATAACCACTTTGTAACCCCTCAGAGTGACCAACATTGCCATTTTTAGAGAGTTTGGCTTACTCAAAAGCTTCAATTTTGACCAATTTCAGGCACAGAAATGACTTTAAACATACTTATTTTAGTTGAAAAGGTCATAATTCACATCCAACAGTCATTTGGAGTCAAAAGATTAAATGTTAAAATTTCATCCATATTGACCATTTTGGAATCGTTCGACAGGTCCGGAGTCATCGTTTTTCATCAGAAAATGGATTTTTGGGACTGTACCAAAAATTATTCAAAATGTCAAATGGATCGTGCCTCATGTTGAATAACCACTTTTTAACCCCTCAGAGTGACCAAAATGGCCATTTTTACAGAGTTTTGCTTACTCAAAAGCTTCAATTTTGACAAATTTCAGGGACATAAATGACTTTAAACACACTGATTTTAGTTGAAAAAGTCATAATTCACATCCAACAGTCATTTAGAGTCAAAAGATTAAATGTTAAAATTTCATCCATATTGACCATTTTGGAAACGTTCGACAGGTCCGGAGTCATCGTTTTTCATCAAAAAATTGATTTTTGGGACTGTACCAAAAATGATTCAAAATGTCAAATGGATCGTGCCTCATGTTGAATAACCACTTTTTAACCCCTCAGAGTGACCAACATTGCCATTTTTAGAGAGTTTGGCTTACTCAAAAGCTTCAATGTTGACCAATTTCAGGCACAGAAATGACTTTAAACACACTTATTTTTGTTGAAAAGGTCATAATTCACATCCAACAGTCATTTGGAGTCAACAGATTAAATGTTAAAATGTGATCCATATTGACCATTTTGGAAACGTTCGACAGGTCCGGAGTCATCGTTTTTCATCAAAAAATTGATTTTTGGGACTGTACCAAAAATGATTCAAAATGTCAAACGGATCGTGCCTCATGTTGAATAACCACTTTTTAACCCCTCAGAGTGACCAACATTGCCCTTTTTACAGAGTTTTGCTTACTCAAAAGCTTCAATTTTGACCAATTTCAGGCACAGAAATGACTTTAAACACACTTATTTTTGTTGAAAAGGTCATAATTCACATCCAACAGTCATTTGGAGTCAAAAGATTAAATGTAAAAATTTCATCCATATTGACCATTTTGGAATTGTTCGACTGGTCCGGAGTCATCGTTTTTCATCAGAAAATGGATTTTTGGGACTGTACCAAAAATTATTCAAAATGTCAAATGGATCGTGCCTCATGTTGAATAACCACTTTTTAACCCCTCAGAGTGACCAAAATGGCAATTTTTACAGAGTTTTGCTTACTCAAAAGCTTCAATTTTGACCAATTTCAGGCACATAAATGACTTTAAACACACTTATTTTAGTTGAAAAAGTCATAATTCCCATCCAACAGTCATTTGGAGTCAAAAAATTAAATGTTAAAATTTCATCCATATTGACCATTTTGGGAACGTTCGACAGGTCCGGAGTCATCGTTTTTCATCAGAAAATGGATTTTTGGGACTGTACCAAAAATGATTCAAAATGTCAAATGGATCGTGCCTCATGTTGAATAACCACTTTTTAACCCCTCAGAGTGACCCAAATGGCCATTTTTACAGAGTTTTGCTTACTCAAAAGCTTCAATTTTGACCAATTTCAGGGACATAAATGACTTTAAACACACTTATTTTAGTTGAAAAAGTCATAATTCACATCCAACAGTCATTTAGAGTCAAAAGATTAAATGTTAAAATTTCATCCATATTGACCATTTTGGAAACGCTTGACAGGTCCGGAGTCATCGTTTTTCATCAGAAAATGGATTTTTGGGACTGTACCAAAAATGATTCAAAATGTCATATGGATCGTGCCTCATGTTGAATAACCACTTTTTAACCCCTCAGAGTGACCAACATTGCCATTTTTACAGAGTTTTTGCTTATTCAAAAGCTTTAATGTTGACCAATTTCAGGCACATAAATGACTTTAAACACACTTATTTTAGTTGAAAAAGTCATAATTCACATCCAACAGTCATTTGGAGTCAAAAGATTAAATGTTAAAATTTCATCCATATTGACCATTTTGGGAACGTTCGGCAGGTCCGGAGTCATCGTTTTTCATCAGAAAATGGATTTTTTGGACTGTACCAAAAATGATTCAAAATGTCAAATGGATCGTGCCTCATGTTGAATAACCACTTTTTAACCCCTCAGAGTGACCAACATTGCCATTTTTAGAGAGTTTGGCTTACTCAAAAGCTTCAATGTTGACCAATTTCAGGCACAGAAATGACTTTAAACACACTTATTTTTGTTGAAAAGGTCATAATTCACATCCAACAGTCATTTGGAGTCAACAGATTAAATGTTAAAATGTGATCCATATTGACCATTTTGGAAACGTTCGACAGGTCCGGAGTCATCGTTTTTCATCAAAAAATGGATTTTTGGGACTGTACCAAAAATGATTCAAAATGTCAAACGGATCGTGCCTCATGTTGAATAACCACTTTTTAACCCCTCAGAGTGACCAACATTGCCCTTTTTACAGAGTTTTGCTTACTCAACAGCTTCAATTTTGACCAATTTCAGGCACAGAAATGACTTTAAACACACTTATTTTTGTTGAAAAGGTCATAATTCACATCCAACAGTCATTTGGAGTCAAAAGATTAAATGTTAAAATTTCATCCATATTGACCATTTTGGAATCGTTCGACTGGTCCGGAGTCATCGTTTTTCATCAGAAAATGGATTTTTGGGTCTGTACCAAAAATGATTCAAAATGTCAAATGGATCGTGCCTCATGTTGAATAACCACTTTTTAACCCCTCAGAGTGACCAACATTGCCATTTTTACAGAGTTTTGCTTACTCAAAAGCTTCAATTTTGACCAATTTCAGGCACAAAAATGACTTTAAACACACTTATGTTAGTTGAAAAGGTCATAATTCACATCCAACAGTCATTTGGAGTCAAAAGATTAAATGTTAAAATTTCATCCATATTGACCATTTTGGAATCGTTCGACTGGTCCGGAGTCATCGTTTTTCATCAGAAAATGGATTTTTGGGTCTGTACCAAAAATGATTCAAAATGTCAAATGGATCGTGCCTCATGTTGAATAACCACTTTTTAACCCCTCAGAGTGACCAACATTGCCATTTTTACAGAGTTTTGCTTACTCAAAAGCTTCAATTTTGACCAATTTCAGGCACAAAAATGACTTTAAACACACTTATTTTTGTTGAAAAGGTCATAATTCACATCCAACAGTCATTTGGAGTCAAAAGATTAAATGTTAAAATTTCATCCATATTGACCATTTTGGGAACGTTCGACAGGTCCGGAGTCATCGTTTTTCATCAGAAAATGGATTTTTGGGACTGTACCAAAAATGATTCAAAATGTCAAATGGATCGTGCCTCATGTTGAATAACCACTTTTTAACCCCTCAGAGTGACCCAAATGGCCATTTTTACAGAGTTTTGCTTACTCAAAAGCTTCAATTTTGACCAATTTCAGGGACATAAATGACTTTAAACACACTTATTTTAGTTGAAAAAGTCATAATTCACATCCAACAGTCATTTAGAGTCAAAAGATTAAATGTTAAAATTTCATCCATATTGACCATTTTGGAAACGCTTGACAGGTCCGGAGTCATCGTTTTTCATCAGAAAATGGATTTTTGGGACTGTACCAAAAATGATTCAAAATGTCATATGGATCGTGCCTCATGTTGAATAACCACTTTTTAACCCCTCAGAGTGACCAACATTGCCATTTTTACAGAGTTTTTGCTTATTCAAAAGCTTTAATGTTGACCAATTTCAGGCACATAAATGACTTTAAACACACTTATTTTAGTTGAAAAAGTCATAATTCACATCCAACAGTCATTTGGAGTCAAAAGATTAAATGTTAAAATTTCATCCATATTGACCATTTTGGGAACGTTCGGCAGGTCCGGAGTCATCGTTTTTCATCAGAAAATGGATTTTTTGGACTGTACCAAAAATGATTCAAAATGTCAAATGGATCGTGCCTCATGTTGAATAACCACTTTTTAACCCCTCAGAGTGACCAACATTGCCATTTTTAGAGAGTTTGGCTTACTCAAAAGCTTCAATGTTGACCAATTTCAGGCACAGAAATGACTTTAAACACACTTATTTTTGTTGAAAAGGTCATAATTCACATCCAACAGTCATTTGGAGTCAAAAGATTAAATGTTAACATTTCATCCATATTGACCATTTTGGAAACGTTCGACAGGTCCGGAGTCATCGTTTTTCATCAAAAAATGGATTTTTGGGACTGTACCAAAAATGATTCAAAATGTCAAACGGATCGTGCCTCATGTTGAATAACCACTTTTTAACCCCTCAGAGTGACCAACATTGCCCTTTTTACAGAGTTTTGCTTACTCAACAGCTTCAATTTTGACCAATTTCAGGCACAGAAATGACTTTAAACACACTTATTTTTGTTGAAAAGGTCATAATTCACATCCAACAGTCATTTGGAGTCAAAAGATTAAATGTTAAAATTTCATCCATATTGACCATTTTGGAATCGTTCGACTGGTCCGGAGTCATCGTTTTTCATCAGAAAATGGATTTTTGGGTCTGTACCAAAAATGATTCAAAATGTCAAATGGATCGTGCCTCATGTTGAATAACCACTTTTTAACCCCTCAGAGTGACCAACATTGCCATTTTTACAGAGTTTTGCTTACTCAAAAGCTTCAATTTTGACCAATTTCAGGCACATAAATGACTTTAAACACACTCATTTTAGTTGAAAAAGTCATAATTCCCATCCAACAGTCATTTGGAGTCAAAAGATTAAATGTTAAAATTTCATCCATATTGACCATTTTGGGAACGTTAGACAGGTCCGGAGTCATCGTTTTTCATCAGAAAATGGATTTTTGGGACTGTACCAAAAATTATTCAAAATGTCAAATGGATCGTGCCTCATGTTGAATAACCACTTTGTAACCCCTCAGAGTGACCAACATTGCCATTTTTAGAGAGTTTGGCTTACTCAAAAGCTTCAATGTTGACCAATTTCAGGCACAAAAATGACTTTAAACACACTTATGTTAGTTGAAAAGGTCATAATTCCCATCCAACAGTCATTTGGAGTCAAAAGATTAAATGTTAACATTTCATCCATATTGACCATTTTGGGAACGTTCGACAGGTCCGGAGTCATCGTTTTTCATCAGAAAATGGATTTTTGGGACTGTACCAAAAATGATTCAAAATGTCAAATTGATCGTGCCTCATGTTGAATGACCACTTTTTAACCCCTCAGAGTGACCAAAATTGCCATTTTTACAGAGTTTTTGCTTATTCAAAAGCTTTAATTTTGACCAATTTCAGGCACATAAATGACTTTAAACACACTTATTTTAGTTGAAAAAGTCATAATTCCCATCCAACAGTCATTTGGAGTCAAAAGATTGAATGTTAAAATTTCATCCATATTGACCATTTTGGAAACGCTTGACAGGTCCGGAGTCATCGTTTTTCATCAGAAAATGGATTTTTGGGACTGTACCAAAAATGATTCAAAATGTCATATGGATCGTGCCTCATGTTGAATAACCACTTTTTAACCCCTCAGAGTGACCAACATTGCCATTTTTACAGAGTTTTTGCTTATTCAAAAGCTTTAATGTTGACCAATTTCAGGCACATAAATGACTTTAAACACACTTATTTTAGTTGAAAAAGTCATAATTCACATCCAACAGTCATTTGGAGTCAAAAGATTAAATGTTAAAATTTCATCCATATTGACCATTTTGGGAACGTTCGGCAGGTCCGGAGTCATCGTTTTTCATCAGAAAATGGATTTTTTGGACTGTACCAAAAATGATTCAAAATGTCAAATGGATCGTGCCTCATGTTGAATAACCACTTTTTAACCCCTCAGAGTGACCAACATTGCCATTTTTAGAGAGTTTGGCTTACTCAAAAGCTTCAATGTTGACCAATTTCAGGCACAGAAATGACTTTAAACACACTTATTTTTGTTGAAAAGGTCATAATTCACATCCAACAGTCATTTGGAGTCAACAGATTAAATGTTAAAATGTGATCCATATTGACCATTTTGGAAACGTTCGACAGGTCCGGAGTCATCGTTTTTCATCAAAAAATGGATTTTTGGGACTGTACCAAAAATGATTCAAAATGTCAAACGGATCGTGCCTCATGTTGAATAACCACTTTTTAACCCCTCAGAGTGACCAACATTGCCCTTTTTACAGAGTTTTGCTTACTCAACAGCTTCAATTTTGACCAATTTCAGGCACAGAAATGACTTTAAACACACTTATTTTTGTTGAAAAGGTCATAATTCACATCCAACAGTCATTTGGAGTCAAAAGATTAAATGTTAAAATTTCATCCATATTGACCATTTTGGAATCGTTCGACTGGTCCGGAGTCATCGTTTTTCATCAGAAAATGGATTTTTGGGTCTGTACCAAAAATGATTCAAAATGTCAAATGGATCGTGCCTCATGTTGAATAACCACTTTTTAACCCCTCAGAGTGACCAACATTGCCATTTTTACAGAGTTTTGCTTACTCAAAAGCTTCAACTTTGACCAATTTCAGGCACATAAATGACTTTAAACACACTCATTTTAGTTGAAAAAGTCATAATTCCCATCCAACAGTCATTTGGAGTCAAAAGATTAAATGTTAAAATTTCATCCATATTGACCATTTTGGGAACGTTAGACAGGTCCGGAGTCATCGTTTTTCATCAGAAAATGGATTTTTGGGACTGTACCAAAAATTATTCAAAATGTCAAATGGATCGTGCCTCATGTTGAATAACCACTTTGTAACCCCTCAGAGTGACCAACATTGCCATTTTTAGAGAGTTTGGCTTACTCAAAAGCTTCAATGTTGACCAATTTCAGGCACAAAAATGACTTTAAACACACTTATGTTAGTTGAAAAGGTCATAATTCCCATCCAACAGTCATTTGGAGTCAAAAGATTAAATGTTAACATTTCATCCATATTGACCATTTTGGGAACGTTCGACAGGTCCGGAGTCATCGTTTTTCATCAGAAAATGGATTTTTGGGACTGTACCAAAAATGATTCAAAATGTCAAATTGATCGTGCCTCATGTTGAATGACCACTTTTTAACCCCTCAGAGTGACCAAAATTGCCATTTTTACAGAGTTTTTGCTTATTCAAAAGCTTTAATTTTGACCAATTTCAGGCACATAAATGACTTTAAACACACTTATTTTAGTTGAAAAAGTCATAATTCCCATCCAACAGTCATTTGGAGTCAAAAGATTGAATGTTAAAATGTCATCCATATTGACCATTTTGGAAACGTTCGACAGGTCTGGAGTCATCGTTTTTCATCAGAAAATTGATTTTTGGGACTGTACCAAAAATGATTCAAAATGTCAAATGGATCGTGCCTCATGTTGAATAACCACTTTTTAACCCCTCAGAGTGACCAACATTGCCATTTTTAGAGAGTTTGGCTTACTCAAAAGCTTCAATGTTGACCAATTTCAGGCACAGAAATGACTTTAAACACACTTATTTTTGTTGAAAAGGTCATAATTCACATCCAACAGTCATTTGGAGTCAACAGATTAAATGTTAAAATGTCATCCATATTGACCATTTTGGAAACGTTCGACAGGTCCGGAGTCATCGTTTTTCATCAAAAAATGGATTTTTGGGACTGTACCAAAAATGATTCAAAATGTCAAATGGATCGTGCCTCATGTTGAATAACCACTTTTTAACCCCTCAGAGTGACCAAAATGGCCATTTTTACAGAGTTTTGCTTACTCAAAAGCTTCAATTTTGACCAATTGCAGGCACATAAATGACTTTAAACACACTTATTTTAGTTGAAAAGGTCATAATTCACATCCAACAGTCATTTGGAGTCAAAAGATTAAAAGTTAAAATTTCATCCATATTGACCATTTTGGAATCGTTCGACTGGTCCGGAGTCATCGTTTTTCATCAGAAAATGGATTTTTGGGACGGTACCAAAAATTATTCAAAATGTCAAATGGATCGTGCCTCATGTTGAATAACCACTTTTTAGCCCCTCAGAGTGACCAAAATGGCAATTTTTACAGAGTTTTGCTTACTCAAAAGCTTCAATTTTGACCAATTTCAGGCACAGAAATGACTTTAAACACACTTATTTTAGTTGAAAAAGTCATAATTCCCATCCAACAGTCATTTGGAGTCAAAAGATTAAATGTTAAAATTTCATCCATATTGACCATTTTGGAATCGTTCGACTGGTCCGGAGTCATCGTTTTTCATCAGAAAATGGATTTTTGGGACTGTACCAAAAATGATTCAAAATGTCAAATGGATCGTGCCTCATGTTGAATAACCACTTTTTAACCCCTCAGAGTGACCAACATTGCCATTTTTACAGAGTTTTGCTTACTCAAAAGCTTCAATTTTGACCAATTTCAGGCACATAAATGACTTTAAACACACTCATTTTAGTTGAAAAAGTCATAATTCCCATCCAACAGTCATTTGGAGTCAAAAGATTAAATGTTAAAATTTCATCCATATTGACCATTTTGGGAACGTGCGACAGGTCCGGAGTCATCGTTTTTCATCAGAAAATGGATTTTTGGGACTGTACCAAAAATGATTCAAAATGTCAAATGGATCGTGCCTCATGTTGAATAACCACTTTGTAACCCCTCAGAGTGACCAACATTGCCATTTTTAGAGAGTTTGGCTTACTCAAAAGCTTCAATGTTGACCAATTTCAGGCACAGAAATGACTTTAAACACACTTATTTTTGTTGAAAAGGTCATAATTCACATCCAACAGTCATTTGGAGTCAAGAGATTAAATGTTAAAATGTCATCCATATTGACCATTTTGGAAACGTTCGACAGGTCCGGAGTCATCGTTTTTCATCAAAAAATTGATTTTTGGGACTGTACCAAAAATGATTCAAAATGTCAAATGGATCGTGCCTCATGTTGAATAACCACTTTTTAACCCCTCAGAGTGACCAACATTGCCATTTTTACAGAGTTTTGCTTACTCAAAAGCTTCAATTTTGACCAATTTCAGGCACAAAAATGACTTTAAACACACTTATGTTAGTTGAAAAGGTCATAATTCACATCCAACAGTCATTTGGAGTCAAAAGATTAAATGTTAAAATTTCATCCATATTGACCATTTTGGAATCGTTCGACTGGTCCGGAGTCATCGTTTTTCATCAGAAAATGGATTTTTGGGACTGTACCAAAAATTATTCAAAATGTCAAATGGATCGTGCCTCATGTTGAATAACCACTTTTTAACCCCTCAGAGTGACCAAAATGGCAATTTTTACAGAGTTTTGCTTACTCAAAAGCTTCAATTTTGACCAATTTCAGGCACATAAATGACTTTAAACACACTTATTTTAGTTGAAAAAGTCATAATTCCCATCCAACAGTCATTTGGAGTCAAAAAATTAAATGTTAAAATTTCATCCATATTGACCATTTTGGGAACGTTCGACAGGTCCGGAGTCATCGTTTTTCATCAGAAAATTGATTTTTGGGACTGTACCAAAAATGATTCAAAATGTCAAATGGATCGTGCCTCATGTTGAATAACCACTTTTTAACCCCTCAGAGTGACCCAAATGGCCATTTTTACAGAGTTTTGCTTACTCAAAAGCTTCAATTTTGACCAATTTCAGGGACATAAATGACTTTAAACACACTTATTTTAGTTGAAAAAGTCATAATTCACATCCAACAGTCATTTAGAGTCAAAAGATTAAATGTTAAAATTTCATCCATATTGACCATTTTGGAAACGTTTGACAGGTCCGGAGTCATCGTTTTTCATCAGAAAATGGATTTTTGGGACTGTACCAAAAATGATTCAAAATGTCATATGGATCGTGCCTCATGTTGAATAACCACTTTTTAACCCCTCAGAGTGACCAACATTGCCATTTTTACAGAGTTTTTGCTTATTCAAAAGCTTTAATGTTGACAAATTTCAGGCACATAAATGACTTTAAACACACTTATTTTAGTTGAAAAAGTCATAATTCACATCCAACAGTCATTTGGAGTCAAAAGATTAAATGTTAAAATTTCATCCATATTGACCATTTTGGGAACGTTCGGCAGGTCCGGAGTCATCGTTTTTCATCAGAAAATGGATTTTTTGGACTGTACCAAAAATGATTCAAAATGTCAAATGGATCGTGCCTCATGTTGAATAACCACTTTTTAACCCCTCAGAGTGACCAACATTGCCATTTTTAGAGAGTTTGGCTTACTCAAAAGCTTCAATGTTGACCAATTTCAGGCACAGAAATGACTTTAAACACACTTATTTTTGTTGAAAAGGTCATAATTCACATCCAACAGTCATTTGGAGTCAACAGATTAAATGTTAAAATGTGATCCATATTGACCATTTTGGAAACGTTCGACAGGTCCGGAGTCATCGTTTTTCATCAAAAAATGGATATTTGGGACTGTACCAAAAATGATTCAAAATGTCAAATGGATCGTGCCTCATGTTGAATAACCACTTTTTAACCCCTCAGAGTGACCAACATTGCCATTTTTACAGAGTTTTGCTTACTCAAAAGCTTCAATTTTGACCAATTTCAGGCACATAAATGACTTTAAACACACTCATTTTAGTTGAAAAAGTCATAATTCCCATCCAACAGTCATTTGGAGTCAAAAGATTAAATGTTAAAATTTCATCCATATTGACCATTTTGGGAACGTTAGACAGGTCCGGAGTCATCGTTTTTCATCAGAAAATGGATTTTTGGGACTGTACCAAAAATTATTCAAAATGTCAAATGGATCGTGCCTCATGTTGAATAACCACTTTGTAACCCCTCAGAGTGACCAACATTGCCATTTTTAGAGAGTTTGGCTTACTCAAAAGCTTCAATGTTGACCAATTTCAGGCACAGAAATGACTTTAAACACACTTATTTTTGTTGAAAAGGTCATAATTCACATCCAACAGTCATTTGGAGTCAACAGATTAAATGTTAAAATGTCATCCATATTGACCATTTTGGAAACGTTCGACGGGTCCGGAGTCATCGTTTTTCATCAAAAAATGGATTTTTGGGACTGTACCAAAAATGATTCAAAATGTCAAACGGGTCGTGCCTCATGTTGAATAACCACTTTTTAACCCCTCAGAGTGACCAACATTGCCATTTTTACAGAGTTTTGCTTTCTCAAAAGCTTCAATTTTGACCAATTTCAGGCACAGAAATGACTTTAAACACACTTATTTTAGTTGAAAAGGTCATAATTCACATCCAACAGTCATTTGGAGTCAAAAGATTAAATGTTAAAATTTCATCCATATTGACCATTTTGGAATCGTTCGACAGGTCCGGAGTCATCGTTTTTCATCAGCAAATGGATTTTTGGGACTGTACCAAAAATTATTCAAAATGTCAAATGGATCGTGCCTCATGTTGAATAATCACTTTTTAACCCCTCAGAGTGACCAAAATGGCCATTTTTTCCAGAGTTTTGCTTACTCAAAAGCTTCAATTTTGACAAATTTCAGGGACATAAATGACTTTAAACACACTGATTTTAGTTGAAAAAGTCATAATTCACATCCAACAGTCATTTAGAGTCAAAAGATTAAATGTTAATATTTCATCCATATTGACCATTTTGGAAACGTTCGACAGGTCCGGAGTCATCGTTTTTCATCAAAAAATTGATTTTTGGGACTGTACCAAAAATGATTCAAAATGTCAAATGGATCGTGCCTCATGTTGAATAACCACTTTTTAACCCCTCAGAGTGACCAACATTGCCATTTTTACAGAGTTTTGCTTACTCAAAAGCTTCAATTTTGACCAATTTCAGGCACAGAAATGACTTTAAACACACTTATGTTAGTTGAAAAGGTCATAATTCACATCCAACAGTCATTTGGAGTCTAAAGATTAAATGTTAAAATTTCATCCATATTGACCATTTTGGAATCGTTCGACTGGTCCGGAGTCATCGTTTTTCATCAGAAAATGGATTTTTGGGACTGTACCAAAAATGATTCAAAATGTCAAATGGATCGTGCCTCATGTTGAATAACCACTTTTTAACCCCTCAGAGTGACCAACATTGCCATTTTTACAGAGCTTTGCTTACTCAAAAGCTTCAATTTTGACCAATTTCAGGCACATAAATGACTTTAAACACACTCATTTTTGTTGAAAAAGTCATAATTCCCATCCAACAGTCATTTGGAGTCAAAAGATTAAATGTTAAAATTTCATCCATATTGACCATTTTGGGAACGTTAGACAGGTCCGGAGTCATCGTTTTTCATCAGAAAATGGATTTTTGGGACTGTACCAAAAATGATTCAAAATGTCAAATGGATCGTGCCTCATGTTGAATAACCACTTTGTAACCCCTCAGAGTGACCAACATTGCCATTTTTACAGAGTTTTGCTTACTCAAAAGCTTCAATTTTGACCAATTTCAGACATAGAAATGACTTTAAACACACTTATTTTAGTTGAAAAGGTCATAATTCACATCCAACAGTCATTTGGAGTCAAAAGATTAAATGTTAAAATTTCATCCATATTGACCATTTTGGGAACGTTCGACAGGTCCGGAGTCATCGTTTTTCATCAGAAAATGGATTTTTGGGACTGTACCAAAAATGATTCAAAATGTCAAATGGATCGTGCCTCATGTTGAATAACTAATTTTTAACCCCTCAGAGTGACCAACATTGCCATTTTTACAGAGTTTTGCTTACTCAAAAGCTTCAATTTTGACCAATTTCAGGCACAGAAATGACTTTAAACACACTTATTTTTGTTGAAAAGGTCATGATTCACATCCAACAGTCATTTGGAGTCAAAAGATTAAAAGTTCAAATTTCATCCATATTTACCATTTTGGGAACGTTCGACAGGTCCGGAGTCATCGTTTTTCATCAGAAAATGGATTTTTAGGACTGTTCCAAAAATGATTCAAAATGTCCATTGGATTGTGCCTCATGTTGAATAACCACTTTTTAACCCCTCAGAGTGACCAAAATGGCCATTTTTACAGAGTTTTGCTTACTCAAAAGCTTCAATTTTGACCAATTTCAGGCACATAAATGACTATAAACACACTTATTTTAGTTGAAAAAGTCATAATTCACATCCAACAGTCATTTAGAGTCAAAAGATTAAATGTTAAAATTTCATCCATATTGACCATTTTGGAATCGTTCGACTGGTCCGGAGTCATCGTTTTTCATCAGAAAATGGATTTTTGGGTCTGTACCAAAAATGATTCAAAATGTCAAATGGATCGTGCCTCATGTTGAATAACCACTTTTTAACCCCTCAGAGTGACCAACATTGCCATTTTTACAGAGTTTTGCTTACTCAAAAGCTTCAATTTTGACCAATTTCAGGCACATAAATGACTTTAAACACACTCATTTTAGTTGAAAAAGTCATAATTCCCATCCAACAGTCATTTGGAGTCAAAAGATTAAATGTTAAAATTTCATCCATATTGACCATTTTGGGAACGTTAGACAGGTCCGGAGTCATCGTTTTTCATCAGAAAATGGATTTTTGGGACTGTACCAAAAATTATTCAAAATGTCAAATGGATCGTGCCTCATGTTGAATAACCACTTTGTAACCCCTCAGAGTGACCAACATTGCCATTTTTAGAGAGTTTGGCTTACTCAAAAGCTTCAATGTTGACCAATTTCAGGCACAAAAATGACTTTAAACACACTTATGTTAGTTGAAAAGGTCATAATTCCCATCCAACAGTCATTTGGAGTCAAAAGATTAAATGTTAACATTTCATCCATATTGACCATTTTGGGAACGTTCGACAGGTCCGGAGTCATCGTTTTTCATCAGAAAATGGATTTTTGGGACTGTACCAAAAATGATTCAAAATGTCAAATTGATCGTGCCTCATGTTGAATGACCACTTTTTAACCCCTCAGAGTGACCAAAATTGCCATTTTTACAGAGTTTTTGCTTATTCAAAAGCTTTAATTTTGACCAATTTCAGGCACATAAATGACTTTAAACACACTTATTTTAGTTGAAAAAGTCATAATTCCCATCCAACAGTCATTTGGAGTCAAAAGATTGAATGTTAAAATGTCATCCATATTGACCATTTTGGAAACGTTCGACAGGTCTGGAGTCATCGTTTTTCATCAGAAAATTGATTTTTGGGACTGTACCAAAAATGATTCAAAATGTCAAATGGATCGTGCCTCATGTTGAATAACCACTTTTTAACCCCTCAGAGTGACCAACATTGCCATTTTTAGAGAGTTTGGCTTACTCAAAAGCTTCAATGTTGACCAATTTCAGGCACAGAAATGACTTTAAACACACTTATTTTTGTTGAAAAGGTCATAATTCACATCCAACAGTCATTTGGAGTCAACAGATTAAATGTTAAAATGTCATCCATATTGACCATTTTGGAAACGTTCGACAGGTCCGGAGTCATCGTTTTTCATCAAAAAATGGATTTTTGGGACTGTACCAAAAATGATTCAAAATGTCAAATGGATCGTGCCTCATGTTGAATAACCACTTTTTAACCCCTCAGAGTGACCAAAATGGCCATTTTTACAGAGTTTTGCTTACTCAAAAGCTTCAATTTTGACCAATTTCAGGCACAGAAATGACTTTAAACACACTTATTTTAGTTGAAAAGGTCATAATTCACATCCAACAGTCATTTGGAGTCAAAAGATTAAAAGTTAAAATTTCATCCATATTGACCATTTTGGAATCGTTCGACTGGTCCGGAGTCATCGTTTTTCATCAGAAAATGGATTTTTGGGACGGTACCAAAAATTATTCAAAATGTCAAATGGATCGTGCCTCATGTTGAATAACCACTTTTTAGCCCCTCAGAGTGACCAAAATGGCAATTTTTACAGAGTTTTGCTTACTCAAAAGCTTCAATTTTGACCAATTTCAGGCACAGAAATGACTTTAAACACACTTATTTTAGTTGAAAAAGTCATAATTCCCATCCAACAGTCATTTGGAGTCAAAAGATTAAATGTTAAAATTTCATCCATATTGACCATTTTGGAATCGTTCGACTGGTCCGGAGTCATCGTTTTTCATCAGAAAATGGATTTTTGGGACTGTACCAAAAATGATTCAAAATGTCAAATGGATCGTGCCTCATGTTGAATAACCACTTTGTAACCCCTCAGAGTGACCAACATTGCCATTTTTAGAGAGTTTGGCTTACTCAAAAGCTTCAATGTTGACCAATTTCAGGCACAGAAATGACTTTAAACACACTTATTTTTGTTGAAAAGGTCATAATTCACATCCAACAGTCATTTGGAGTCAAGAGATTAAATGTTAAAATGTCATCCATATTGACCATTTTGGAAACGTTCGACAGGTCCGGAGTCATCGTTTTTCATCAAAAAATTGATTTTTGGGACTGTACCAAAAATGATTCAAAATGTCAAATGGATCGTGCCTCATGTTGAATAACCACTTTTTAACCCCTCAGAGTGACCAACATTGCCATTTTTACAGAGTTTTGCTTACTCAAAAGCTTCAATTTTGACCAATTTCAGGCACAAAAATGACTTTAAACACACTTATGTTAGTTGAAAAGGTCATAATTCACATCCAACAGTCATTTGGAGTCAAAAGATTAAATGTTAAAATTTCATCCATATTGACCATTTTGGAATCGTTCGACTGGTCCGGAGTCATCGTTTTTCATCAGAAAATGGATTTTTGGGACTGTACCAAAAATTATTCAAAATGTCAAATGGATCGTGCCTCATGTTGAATAACCACTTTTTAACCCCTCAGAGTGACCAAAATGGCAATTTTTACAGAGTTTTGCTTACTCAAAAGCTTCAATTTTGACCAATTTCAGGCACATAAATGACTTTAAACACACTTATTTTAGTTGAAAAAGTCATAATTCCCATCCAACAGTCATTTGGAGTCAAAAAATTAAATGTTAAAATTTCATCCATATTGACCATTTTGGGAACGTTCGACAGGTCCGGAGTCATCGTTTTTCATCAGAAAATTGATTTTTGGGACTGTACCAAAAATGATTCAAAATGTCAAATGGATCGTGCCTCATGTTGAATAACCACTTTTTAACCCCTCAGAGTGACCCAAATGGCCATTTTTACAGAGTTTTGCTTACTCAAAAGCTTCAATTTTGACCAATTTCAGGGACATAAATGACTTTAAACACACTTATTTTAGTTGAAAAAGTCATAATTCACATCCAACAGTCATTTAGAGTCAAAAGATTAAATGTTAAAATTTCATCCATATTGACCATTTTGGAAACGTTTGACAGGTCCGGAGTCATCGTTTTTCATCAGAAAATGGATTTTTGGGACTGTACCAAAAATGATTCAAAATGTCATATGGATCGTGCCTCATGTTGAATAACCACTTTTTAACCCCTCAGAGTGACCAACATTGCCATTTTTACAGAGTTTTTGCTTATTCAAAAGCTTTAATGTTGACAAATTTCAGGCACATAAATGACTTTAAACACACTTATTTTAGTTGAAAAAGTCATAATTCACATCCAACAGTCATTTGGAGTCAAAAGATTAAATGTTAAAATTTCATCCATATTGACCATTTTGGGAACGTTCGGCAGGTCCGGAGTCATCGTTTTTCATCAGAAAATGGATTTTTTGGACTGTACCAAAAATGATTCAAAATGTCAAATGGATCGTGCCTCATGTTGAATAACCACTTTTTAACCCCTCAGAGTGACCAACATTGCCATTTTTAGAGAGTTTGGCTTACTCAAAAGCTTCAATGTTGACCAATTTCAGGCACAGAAATGACTTTAAACACACTTATTTTTGTTGAAAAGGTCATAATTCACATCCAACAGTTATTTGGAGTCAACAGATTAAATGTTAAAATGTGATCCATATTGACCATTTTGGAAACGTTCGACAGGTCCGGAGTCATCGTTTTTCATCAAAAAATGGATATTTGGGACTGTACCAAAAATGATTCAAAATGTCAAATGGATCGTGCCTCATGTTGAATAACCACTTTTTAACCCCTCAGAGTGACCAACATTGCCATTTTTACAGAGTTTTGCTTACTCAAAAGCTTCAATTTTGACCAATTTCAGGCACATAAATGACTTTAAACACACTCATTTTAGTTGAAAAAGTCATAATTCCCATCCAACAGTCATTTGGAGTCAAAAGATTAAATGTTAAAATTTCATCCATATTGACCATTTTGGGAACGTTAGACAGGTCCGGAGTCATCGTTTTTCATCAGAAAATGGATTTTTGGGACTGTACCAAAAATTATTCAAAATGTCAAATGGATCGTGCCTCATGTTGAATAACCACTTTGTAACCCCTCAGAGTGACCAACATTGCCATTTTTAGAGAGTTTGGCTTACTCAAAAGCTTCAATGTTGACCAATTTCAGGCACAGAAATGACTTTAAACACACTTATTTTTGTTGAAAAGGTCATAATTCACATCCAACAGTCATTTGGAGTCAACAGATTAAATGTTAAAATGTCATCCATATTGACCATTTTGGAAACGTTCGACGGGTCCGGAGTCATCGTTTTTCATCAAAAAATGGATTTTTGGGACTGTACCAAAAATGATTCAAAATGTCAAACGGGTCGTGCCTCATGTTGAATAACCACTTTTTAACCCCTCAGAGTGACCAACATTGCCATTTTTACAGAGTTTTGCTTACTCAAAAGCTTCAATTTTGACCAATTTCAGGCACAGAAATGACTTTAAACACACTTATTTTAGTTGAAAAGGTCATAATTCACATCCAACAGTCATTTGGAGTCAAAAGATTAAATGTTAAAATTTCATCCATATTGACCATTTTGGAATCGTTCGACAGGTCCGGAGTCATCGTTTTTCATCAGCAAATGGATTTTTGGGACTGTACCAAAAATTATTCAAAATGTCAAATGGATCGTGCCTCATGTTGAATAATCACTTTTTAACCCCTCAGAGTGACCAAAATGGCCATTTTTTCCAGAGTTTTGCTTACTCAAAAGCTTCAATTTTGACAAATTTCAGGGACATAAATGACTTTAAACACACTGATTTTAGTTGAAAAAGTCATAATTCACATCCAACAGTCATTTAGAGTCAAAAGATTAAATGTTAATATTTCATCCATATTGACCATTTTGGAAACGTTCGACAGGTCCGGAGTCATCGTTTTTCATCAAAAAATTGATTTTTGGGACTGTACCAAAAATGATTCAAAATGTCAAATGGATCGTGCCTCATGTTGAATAACCACTTTTTAACCCCTCAGAGTGACCAACATTGCCATTTTTACAGAGTTTTGCTTACTCAAAAGCTTCAATTTTGACCAATTTCAGGCACAGAAATGACTTTAAACACACTTATGTTAGTTGAAAAGGTCATAATTCACATCCAACAGTCATTTGGAGTCTAAAGATTAAATGTTAAAATTTCATCCATATTGACCATTTTGGAATCGTTCGACTGGTCCGGAGTCATCGTTTTTCATCAGAAAATGGATTTTTGGGACTGTACCAAAAATGATTCAAAATGTCAAATGGATCGTGCCTCATGTTGAATAACCACTTTTTAACCCCTCAGAGTGACCAACATTGCCATTTTTACAGAGCTTTGCTTACTCAAAAGCTTCAATTTTGACCAATTTCAGGCACATAAATGACTTTAAACACACTCATTTTAGTTGAAAAAGTCATAATTCCCATCCAACAGTCATTTGGAGTCAAAAGATTAAATGTTAAAATTTCATCCATATTGACCATTTTGGGAACGTTAGACAGGTCCGGAGTCATCGTTTTTCATCAGAAAATGGATTTTTGGGACTGTACCAAAAATGATTCAAAATGTCAAATGGATCGTGCCTCATGTTGAATAACCACTTTGTAACCCCTCAGAGTGACCAACATTGCCATTTTTACAGAGTTTTGCTTACTCAAAAGCTTCAATTTTGACCAATTTCAGACATAGAAATGACTTTAAACACACTTATTTTAGTTGAAAAGGTCATAATTCACATCCAACAGTCATTTGGAGTCAAAAGATTAAATGTTAAAATTTCATCCATATTGACCATTTTGGGAACGTTCGACAGGTCCGGAGTCATCGTTTTTCATCAGAAAATGGATTTTTGGGACTGTACCAAAAATGATTCAAAATGTCAAATGGATCGTGCCTCATGTTGAATAACTAATTTTTAACCCCTCAGAGTGACCAACATTGCCATTTTTACAGAGTTTTGCTTACTCAAAAGCTTCAATTTTGACCAATTTCAGGCACAGAAATGACTTTAAACACACTTATTTTTGTTGAAAAGGTCATGATTCACATCCAACAGTCATTTGGAGTCAAAAGATTAAAAGTTCAAATTTCATCCATATTTACCATTTTGGGAACGTTCGACAGGTCCGGAGTCATCGTTTTTCATCAGAAAATGGATTTTTAGGACTGTTCCAAAAATGATTCAAAATGTCCATTGGATTGTGCCTCATGTTGAATAACCACTTTTTAACCCCTCAGAGTGACCAAAATGGCCATTTTTACAGAGTTTTGCTTACTCAAAAGCTTCAATTTTGACCAATTTCAGGCACATAAATGACTATAAACACACTTATTTTAGTTGAAAAAGTCATAATTCACATCCAACAGTCATTTAGAGTCAAAAGATTAAATGTTAAAATTTCATCCATATTGACCATTTTGGAATCGTTCGAAAGGTCCGGAGTCATCGTTTTTCATCAGAAAATGGATTTTTGGGACTGTACCAAAAATTATTCAAAATGTCAAATGAATCGTGCCTCATGTTGAATACCCACTTTTTAACCCCTCAGAGTGACCAAAATGGCCATTTTTACAGAGTTTTGCTTACTCAAAAGCTTCAATTTTGACCAATTTCAGGGACATAAATGACTTTAAACACACTTATTTTAGTTGAAAAAGTCACAATTCACATCCAACAGTCATTTAGAGTCAAAAGATTAAATGTTAAAATTTCATCCATATTACGTTCGACAGGTCCGGAGTCATCGGTTTTCATCAGAAAATGGATTTTTGGGACTGTACCAAAAATGATTCAAAATATCATATGGATCGTGCCTCATGTTGAATAACCACTTTTTAACCCCTCAGAGTGACCAACATTGCCATTTTTACAGAGTTTTGCTTACTCAAAAGCTTCAATTTTGACCAATTTCAGGCACAGAAATGATTTTAAACACACTTATTTTTGTTGAAAAGGTCATAATTCACATCCAACAGTCATTTGGAGTCAACAGATTAAATGTTAAAATTTCATCCATATTGACCATTTTGGGAACGTTAGACAGGTCCGGAGTCATCGTTTTTCATCAGAAAATGGATTTTTGGGACTGTACCAAAAATGATTCAAAATGTCAAATGGATCGTGCCTCATGTTGAATAACCACTTTGTAACCCCTCAGAGTGACCAACATTGCCATTTTTACAGAGTTTTGCTTACTCAAAAGCTTCAATTTTGACCAATTTCAGACATAGAAATGACTTTAAACACACTTATTTTAGTTGAAAAGGTCATAATTCACATCCAACAGTCATTTGGAGTCAAAAGATTAAATGTTAAAATTTCATCCATATTGACCATTTTGGGAACGTTCGACAGGTCCGGAGTCATCGTTTTTCATCAGAAAATGGATTTTTGGGACTGTACCAAAAATGATTCAAAATGTCAAATGGATCGTGCCTCATGTTGAATAACCACTTTTTAACCCCTCAGAGTGACCAAAATGGCCATTTTTACAGAGTTTTGCTTACTCAAAAGCTTCAATTTTGACCAATTTCAGGCACAGAAATGACTTTAAACACACTTATGTTAGTTGAAAAGGTCATAATTCACATCCAACAGTCATTTGGAGTCAAAAGATTAAAAGTTAAAATTTTATCCATATTGACCATTTTGGAATCGTTCGACTGGTCCGGAGTCATCGTTTTTCATCAGAAAATGGATTTTTGGGACGGTACCAAAAATTATTCAAAATGTCAAATGGATCGTGCCTCATGTTGAATAACCACTTTTTAACCCCTCAGAGTGACCAACATTGCCATTTTTACAGAGTTTTGCTTACTCAAAAGCTTCAATTTTGACCAATTTCAGGCACATAAATGACTTTAAACACACTCATTTTAGTTGAAAAAGTCATAATTCCCATCCAACAGTCATTTGGAGTCAAAAGATTAAATGTTAAAATTTCATCCATATTGACCATTTTGGGAACGTTAGACAGGTCCGGAGTCATCGTTTTTCATCAGAAAATGGATTTTTGGGACTGTACCAAAAATGATTCAAAATGTCAAATGGATCGTGCCTCATGTTGAATAACCACTTTGTAACCCCTCAGAGTGACCAACATTGCCATTTTTAGAGAGTTTGGCTTACTCAAAAGCTTCAATGTTGACCAATTTCAGGCACAGAAATGACTTTAAATACACTTATTTTTGTTGAAAAGGTCATAATTCACATCCAACAGTCATTTGGAGTCAAGAGATTAAATGTTAAAATGTCATCCATATTGACCATTTTGGAAACGTTCGACAGGTCCGGAGTCATCGTTTTTCATCAAAAAATTGATTTTTGGGACTGTACCAAAAATGATTCAAAATGTCAAACGGATCGTGCCTCATGTTGAATAACCACTTTTTAACCCCTCAGAGTGACCAACATTGCCATTTTTACAGAGTTTTGCTTACTCAAAAGCTTCAATTTTGACCAATTTCAGGCACAGAAATGACTTTAAACACACTTATTTTTGTTGAAAAGGTCATGATTCACATCCAACAGTCATTTGGAGTCAAAAGATTAAATGTTAAAATTTCATCCATATTGACCATTTTGGAATCGTTCGACAGGTCCGGAGTCATCGTTTTTCATCAGCAAATGGATTTTTGGGACTGTACCAAAAATTATTCAAAATGTCAAATGGATCGTGCCTCATGTTGAATAATCACTTTTTAACCCCTCAGAGTGACCAAACTGGCCATTTTTTCCAGAGTTTTGCTTACTCAAAAGCTTCAATTTTGACAAATTTCAGGGACATAAATGACTTTAAACACACTGATTTTAGTTGAAAAAGTCATAATTCACATCCAACAGTCATTTAGAGTCAAAAGATTAAATGTTAATATTTCATCCATATTGACCATTTTGGAAACGTTCGACAGGTCCGGAGTCATCGTTTTTCATCAAAAAATTGATTTTTGGGACTGTACCAAAAATGATTCAAAATGTCAAATGGATCGTGCCTCATGTTGAATAACCACTTTTTAACCCCTCAGAGTGACCAACATTGCCATTTTTACAGAGTTTTGCTTACTCAAAAGCTTCAATTTGACCAATTTCAGGCACAGAAATGACTTTAAACACACTTATGTTAGTTGAAAAGGTCATAATTCACATCCAACAGTCATTTGGAGTCTAAAGATTAAATGTTAAAATTTCATCCATATTGACCATTTTGGAATCGTTCGACTGGTCCGGAGTCATCGTTTTTCATCAGAAAATGGATTTTTGGGACTGTACCAAAAATGATTCAAAATGTCAAATGGATCGTGCCTCATGTTGAATAACCACTTTTTAACCCCTCAGAGTGACCAACATTGCCATTTTTACAGAGCTTTGCTTACTCAAAAGCTTCAATTTTGACCAATTTCAGGCACATAAATGACTTTAAACACACTCATTTTAGTTGAAAAAGTCATAATTCCCATCCAACAGTCATTTGGAGTCAAAAGATTAAATGTTAAAATTTCATCCATATTGACCATTTTGGGAACGTTAGACAGGTCCGGAGTCATCGTTTTTCATCAGAAAATGGATTTTTGGGACTGTACCAAAAATGATTCAAAATGTCAAATGGATCGTGCCTCATGTTGAATAACCACTTTGTAACCCCTCAGAGTGACCAACATTGCCATTTTTACAGAGTTTTGCTTACTCAAAAGCTTCAATTTTGACCAATTTCAGACATAGAAATGACTTTAAACACACTTATTTTAGTTGAAAAGGTCATAATTCACATCCAACAGTCATTTGGAGTCAAAAGATTAAATGTTAAAATTTCATCCATATTGACCATTTTGGGAACGTTCGACAGGTCCGGAGTCATCGTTTTTCATCAGAAAATGGATTTTTGGGACTGTACCAAAAATGATTCAAAATGTCAAATGGATCGTGCCTCATGTTGAATAACTAATTTTTAACCCCTCAGAGTGACCAACATTGCCATTTTTACAGAGTTTTGCTTACTCAAAAGCTTCAATTTTGACCAATTTCAGGCACAGAAATGACTTTAAACACACTTATTTTTGTTGAAAAGGTCATGATTCACATCCAACAGTCATTTGGAGTCAAAAGATTAAAAGTTCAAATTTCATCCATATTTACCATTTTGGGAACGTTCGACAGGTCCGGAGTCATCGTTTTTCATCAGAAAATGGATTTTTAGGACTGTTCCAAAAATGATTCAAAATGTCCATTGGATTGTGCCTCATGTTGAATAACCACTTTTTAACCCCTCAGAGTGACCAAAATGGCCATTTTTACAGAGTTTTGCTTACTCAAAAGCTTCAATTTTGACCAATTTCAGGCACATAAATGACTATAAACACACTTATTTTAGTTGAAAAAGTCATAATTCACATCCAACAGTCATTTAGAGTCAAAAGATTAAATGTTAAAATTTCATCCATATTGACCATTTTGGAATCGTTCGAAAGGTCCGGAGTCATCGTTTTTCATCAGAAAATGGATTTTTGGGACTGTACCAAAAATTATTCAAAATGTCAAATGAATCGTGCCTCATGTTGAATACCCACTTTTTAACCCCTCAGAGTGACCAAAATGGCCATTTTTACAGAGTTTTGCTTACTCAAAAGCTTCAATTTTGACCAATTTCAGGGACATAAATGACTTTAAACACACTTATTTTAGTTGAAAAAGTCACAATTCACATCCAACAGTCATTTAGAGTCAAAAGATTAAATGTTAAAATTTCATCCATATTACGTTCGACAGGTCCGGAGTCATCGGTTTTCATCAGAAAATGGATTTTTGGGACTGTACCAAAAATGATTCAAAATATCATATGGATCGTGCCTCATGTTGAATAACCACTTTTTAACCCCTCAGAGTGACCAACATTGCCATTTTTACAGAGTTTTGCTTACTCAAAAGCTTCAATTTTGACCAATTTCAGGCACAGAAATGATTTTAAACACACTTATTTTTGTTGAAAAGGTCATAATTCACATCCAACAGTCATTTGGAGTCAACAGATTAAATGTTAAAATTTCATCCATATTGACCATTTTGGGAACGTTAGACAGGTCCGGAGTCATCGTTTTTCATCAGAAAATGGATTTTTGGGACTGTACCAAAAATGATTCAAAATGTCAAATGGATCGTGCCTCATGTTGAATAACCACTTTGTAACCCCTCAGAGTGACCAACATTGCCATTTTTACAGAGTTTTGCTTACTCAAAAGCTTCAATTTTGACCAATTTCAGACATAGAAATGACTTTAAACACACTTATTTTAGTTGAAAAGGTCATAATTCACATCCAACAGTCATTTGGAGTCAAAAGATTAAATGTTAAAATTTCATCCATATTGACCATTTTGGGAACGTTCGACAGGTCCGGAGTCATCGTTTTTCATCAGAAAATGGATTTTTGGGACTGTACCAAAAATGATTCAAAATGTCAAATGGATCGTGCCTCATGTTGAATAACCACTTTTTAACCCCTCAGAGTGACCAAAATGGCCATTTTTACAGAGTTTTGCTTACTCAAAAGCTTCAATTTTGACCAATTTCAGGCACAGAAATGACTTTAAACACACTTATGTTAGTTGAAAAGGTCATAATTCACATCCAACAGTCATTTGGAGTCAAAAGATTAAAAGTTAAAATTTCATCCATATTGACCATTTTGGAATCGTTCGACTGGTCCGGAGTCATCGTTTTTCATCAGAAAATGGATTTTTGGGACGGTACCAAAAATTATTCAAAATGTCAAATGGATCGTGCCTCATGTTGAATAACCACTTTTTAACCCCTCAGAGTGACCAACATTGCCATTTTTACAGAGTTTTGCTTACTCAAAAGCTTCAATTTTGACCAATTTCAGGCACATAAATGACTTTAAACACACTCATTTTAGTTGAAAAAGTCATAATTCCCATCCAACAGTCATTTGGAGTCAAAAGATTAAATGTTAAAATTTCATCCATATTGACCATTTTGGGAACGTTAGACAGGTCCGGAGTCATCGTTTTTCATCAGAAAATGGATTTTTGGGACTGTACCAAAAATGATTCAAAATGTCAAATGGATCGTGCCTCATGTTGAATAACCACTTTGTAACCCCTCAGAGTGACCAACATTGCCATTTTTAGAGAGTTTGGCTTACTCAAAAGCTTCAATGTTGACCAATTTCAGGCACAGAAATGACTTTAAATACACTTATTTTTGTTGAAAAGGTCATAATTCACATCCAACAGTCATTTGGAGTCAAGAGATTAAATGTTAAAATGTCATCCATATTGACCATTTTGGAAACGTTCGACAGGTCCGGAGTCATCGTTTTTCATCAAAAAATTGATTTTTGGGACTGTACCAAAAATGATTCAAAATGTCAAACGGATCGTGCCTCATGTTGAATAACCACTTTTTAACCCCTCAGAGTGACCAACATTGCCATTTTTACAGAGTTTTGCTTACTCAAAAGCTTCAATTTTGACCAATTTCAGGCACAGAAATGACTTTAAACACACTTATTTTTGTTGAAAAGGTCATGATTCACATCCAACAGTCATTTGGAGTCAAAAGATTAAATGTTCAAATTTCATCCATATTTACCATTTTGGGAACGTTCGACAGGTCCGGAGTCATCGTTTTTCATCAGAAAATGGATTTTTAGGACTGTTCCAAAAATGATTCAAAATGTACATTGGATTGTGCCTCATGTTGAATAACCACTTTTTAACCCCTCAGAGTGACCAAAATGGCAATTTTTGCAGAGTTTTGCTTACTCAAAAGCTTCAATTTTGACCAATTTCAGGCACATAAATGACTGTAAACACACTTATTTTAGTTGAAAAAGTCATAATTCACATCCAACAGTCATTTAGAGTCAAAAGATTAAATGTTAAAATTTCATCCATATTGACCATTTTGGAATCGTTCGAAAGGTCCGGAGTCATCGTTTTTCATCAGAAAATGGATTTTTGGGACTGTACCAAAAATTATTCAAAATGTCAAATGAATCGTGCCTCATGTTGAATAACCACTTTTTAACCCCTCAGAGTGACATAAATGGCCATTTTTACAGAGTTTTGCTTACTCAAAAGCTTCAATTTTGACCAATTTCAGGGACATAAATGACTTTAAACACACTTATTTTAGTTGAAAAAGTCATAATTCACATCCAACAGTCATTTAGAGTCAAAAGATTAAATGTTAAAATTTCATCCATATTACGTTCGACAGGTCCGGAGTCATCGGTTTTCATCAGAAAATGGATTTTTGGGACTGTACCAAAAATGATTCAAAATATCATATGGATCGTGCCTCATGTTGAATAACCACTTTTTAACCCCTCAGAGTGACCAACATTGCCATTTTTACAGAGTTTTGCTTACTCAAAAGCTTCCATTTTGACCAATTTCAGGCACAGAAATGATTTTAAACACACTTATTTTTGTTGAAAAGGTCATAATTCACATCCAACAGTCATTTGGAGTCAAAAGATTAAATGTTAAAATTTTATCCATATTGACCATTTTGGAATCGTTCGACTGGTCCGGAGTCATCATTTTTCATCAGAAAATGGATTTTTGGGACTGTACCAAAAATGATTCAAAATATCATATGGATCGTGCCTCATGTTGAATAACCACTTTTTAACCCCTCAGAGTGACCAACATTGCCATTTTTACAGAGTTTTGCGTACTCAAAAGCTTCAATTTTGACCAATTTCAGACATAGAAATGACTTTAAACACACTTATTTTAGTTGAAAAGGTCATAATTCACATCCAACAGTCATTTGGAGTCAAAAGATTAAATGTTAAAATTTCATCCATATTGACCATTTTGGGAACGTTAGACAGGTCCGGAGTCATCGTTTTTCATCAGAAAATGGATTTTTGGGACTGTACCAAAAATGATTCAAAATGTCAAATGGATCGTGCCTCATGTTGAATAACCACTTTGTAACCCCTCAGAGTGACCAACATCGCCATTTTTACAGAGTTTTGCTTACTCAAAAGCTTCAATTTTGACCAATTTCAGACATAGAAGTGACTTTAAACACACTTATTTTAGTTGAAAAGGTCATAATTCACATCCAACAGTCATTTGGAGTCAAAAGATTAAATGTTAAAATTTCATCCATATTGACCAATTTGGGAACGTTCGACAGGTCCGGAGTCATCGTTTTTCATCAGAAAATGGATTTTTGGGACTGTACCAAAAATGATTCAAAATGTCAAATGGATCGTGCCTCATGTTGAATAACCACTTTTTAACCCCTCAGAGTGACCAAAATGGCCATTTTTACAGAGTTTTGCTTACTCAAAAGCTTCAATTCTGACCAATTTCAGGCACATAAATGACTTTAAACACACTCATTTTAGTTGAAAAAAACATAATTCCCATCCAACAGTCATTTGGAGTCAAAAGATTAAATGTTAAAATTTCATCCATATTGACCATTTTGGGAACGTTAGACAGGTCCGGAGTCATCGTTTTTCATCAGAAAATGGATTTTTGGGACTGTACCAAAAATGATTCAAAATGTCAAATGGATCGTGCCTCATGTTGAAAAACCACTTTGTAACCCCTCAGAGTGACCAACATTGCCATTTTTACAGAGTTTTGCTTACTCAAAAGCTTCAATTATGACCAATTTCAGACATAGAAATGACTTTAAACACACTTATTTTAGTTGAAAAGGTCATAATTCACATCCAACAGTCATTTGGAGTCAAAAGATTAAATGTTAAAATTTCATCCATATTGACCATTTTGGTAACGTTCGACAGGTCCAGAGTCATCGTTTTTCATCAGAAAATGGATTTTTGGGACTGTACCAAAAATGATTCAAAATGTCAAATGGATCGTGCCTCATGTTGAATAACTAATTTTTAACCCCTCAGAGTGACCAACATTGCCATTTTTACAGAGTTTTGCTTACTCAAAAGCTTCAATTTTGACCAATTTCAGGCACAGAAATGACTTTAAACACACTTATTTTTTGTTGAAAAGGTCATGATTCACATCCAACAGTCATTTGGAGTCAAAAGATTAAATGTTCCAATTTCATCCATATTTACCATTTTGGGAACGTTCGACAGGTCCGGAGTCATCGTTTTTCATCAGAAAATGGATTTTTAGGACTGTTCCAAAAATGATTCAAAATGTCCATTGGATTGTGCCTCATGTTGAATAACCACTTTTTAACCCCTCAGAGTGACCAAAATGGCCATTTTTGCAGAGTTTTGCTTACTCAAAAGCTTCAATTTTGACCAATTTCAGGCACATAAATGACTGTAAACACACTTATTTTAGTTGAAAAAGTCATAATTCACATCCAACAGTCATTTAGAGTCAAAAGATTAAATGTTAAAATTTCATCCATATTGACCATTTTGGAATCGTTCGAAAGGTCCGGAGTCATCGTTTTTCATCAGAAAATGGATTTTTGGGACTGTACCAAAAATTATTCAAAATGTCAAATGAATCGTGCCTCATGTTGAATAACCACTTTTTAACCCCTCAGAGTGACATAAATGGCCATTTTTACAGAGTTTTGCTTACTCAAAAGCTTCAATTTTGACCAATTTCAGGGACATAAATGACTTTAAACACACTTATTTTAGTTGAAAAAGTCATAATTCACATCCAACAGTCATTTAGAGTCAAAAGATTAAATGTTAAAATTTCATCCATATTACGTTCGACAGGTCCGGAGTCATCGGTCTTCATCAGAAAATGGATTTTTGGGACTGTACCAAAAATGATTCAAAATATCATATGGATCGTGCCTCATGTTGAATAACCACTTTTTAACCCCTCAGAGTGACCAACATTGCCATTTTTACAGAGTTTTGCTTACTCAAAAGCTTCGATTTTGACCAATTTCAGGCACAGAAATGATTTTAAACACACTTATTTTTGTTGAAAAAGTCATAATTCACATCCAACAGTCATTTGGAGTCAAAAGATTAAATGTTAAAATTTTATCCATATTGACCATTTTGGAATCGTTCGACTGGTCCGGAGTCATCGTTTTTCATCAGAAAATGGATTTTTGGGACTGTACCAAAAATGATTCAAAATGTCAAATGGATCGTGCCTCATGTTGAATAACCACTTTTTGAACCCTCAGAGTGACCAAAATGGCCATTTTTACAGAGTTTTGCTTACTCAAAAGCTTCAATTTTGACCAATTTCAGGGACATAAATGACTTTAAACACACTTATTTTAGTTGAAAAAGTCATAATTCACATCCAACAGTCATTTAGAGTCAAAAGATTAAATGTTAAAATTTCATCCATATTGACCATTTTGGAAACGTTCGACAGGTCCGGAGTCATCGTTTTTCATCAGAAAATGGATTTTTGGGACTGTACCAAAAATGATTCAAAATATCATATGGATCGTGCCTCATGTTGAATAACCACTTTTTAACCCCTCAGAGTGACCAACATTGCCATTTTTACAGAGTTTTGCTTACTCAAAAGCTTCAATTTTGACCAATTTCAGACATAGAAATGACTTTAAACACACTTATTTTAGTTGAAAAGGTCATAATTCACATCCAACAGTCATTTGGAGTCAAAAGATTAAATGTTAAAATTTCATCCATATTGACCATTTTGGGAACGTTAGACAGGTCCGGAGTCATCGTTTTTCATCAGAAAATGGATTTTTGGGACTGTACCAAAAATGATTCAAAATGTCAAATGGATCGTGCCTCATGTTGAATAACCACTTTGTAACCCCTCAGAGTGACCAACATTGCCATTTTTACAGAGTTTTGCTTACTCAAAAGCTTCAATTTTGACCAATTTCAGACATAGAAATGACTTTAAACACACTTATTTTAGTTGAAAAGGTCATAATTCACATCCAACAGTCATTTGGAGTCAAAAGATTAAATGTTAAAATTTCATCCATATTGACCAATTTGGGAACGTTCGACAGGTCCGGAGTCATCGTTTTTCATCAGAAAATGGATTTTTGGGACTGTACCAAAAATGATTCAAAATGTCAAATGGATCGTGCCTCATGTTGAATAACCACTTTTTAACCCCTCAGAGTGACCAAAATGGCCATTTTTACAGAGTTTTGCTTACTCAAAAGCTTCAATTTTGACCAATTTCAGGCACATAAATGACTATAAACACACTTATTTTAGTTGAAAAAGTCATAGTTCACATCCAACAGTCATTTAGAGTCAAAAGATTAAATGTTAAAATTTCATCCATATTGACCATTTTGGAATCGTTCGAAAGGTCCGGAGTCATCGTTTTTCATCAGAAAATGGAGTTTTTGGGACTGTACCAAAAATTATTCAAAATGTCAAATGAATCGTGCCTCATGTTGAATAACCACTTTTTAACCCCTCAGAGTGACCAAACTGGCCATTTTTACAGAGTTTTGCTTACTCAAAAGCTTCAATTTTGACCAATTTCAGGGACATAAATGACTTTAAACACACTTATTTTAGTTGAAAAAGTCATAATTCACATCCAACAGTCATTTAGAGTCAAAAGATTAAATGTTAAAATTTCATCCATATTGACCATTTTGGAAACGTTCGACAGGTCCGGAGTCATCGTTTTTTATCAGAAAATGGATTTTTGGGACTGTACCAAAAATGATTCAAAATATCATATGGATCGTGCCTCATGTTGAATAACCACTTTTTAACCCCTCAGAGTGACCAACATTGCCATTTTTACAGAGTTTTGCTTACTCAAAAGCTTCAATTTTGACCAATTTCAGACACAGAAATGATTTTAAACACACTTATTTTTGTTGAAAAGGTCATAATTCACATCCAACAGTCATTTGGAGTCAAAAGATTAAATGTTAAAATTTCATCCATATTGACCATTTTAGAATCGTTCGACAGGTCCGGAGTCATTGTTTTTCATCAGAAAATGGATTTTTGGGACTGTACCAAAAATGATTCAAAATGTCAAATGGATCGTGCCTCATGTTGAATAACCACTTTTTAAACCCTCAGAGTGACCAAAATGGCCATTTTTACAGAGTTTTGCTTACTCAAAAGCTTCAATTTTGACCAATTTCAGGGACATAAATGACTTGAAACACACTTATTTTAGTTGAAAAAGTCATAATTCACATCCAACAGTCATTTGGAGTCAAAAGATTAAATGTTAAAATTTCATCCATATTGACCATTTTGGAAACGTTCGACAGGTCCGGAGTCATCGTTTTTCATCAGAAAATGGATTTTTGGGACTGTACCAAAAATGATTCAAAATGTCAAATTGATCGTGCCTCATGTTGAATAACCACTTTTTAACCCCTCAGAGTGACCAACATTGCCATTTTTACTGAGTTTTTGCTTATTCAAAAGCTTTAATTTTGACCAATTTCAGGCACATAAATGACTTTAAACACACTTATTTTAGTTGAAAAAGTCATAATTCCCATCCAACAGTCATTTGGAGTCAAAAGATTAACTGTTAACATTTCATCCATATTGACCATTTTGGGAACGTTCGACAGGTCCGGAGTCATCGTTTTTCATCAGAAAATGGATTTTTGGGACTGTACCAAAAATGATTCAAAATGTCAAATTGATCGTGCCTCATGTTGAATGACCACTTTTTAACCCCTCAGAGTGACCAAAATTGCCATTTTTACAGAGTTTTTGCTTATTCAAAAGCTTTAATTTTGACCAATTTCAGGCACATAAATGACTTTAAACACACTTATTTTAGTTGAAAAAGTCATAATTCACATCCAACAGTCATTTGGAGTCAAAAGATTAAATGTTAAAATTTCATCCATATTGACCATTTT